>NC_080473.1:12815000-13115000 GCF_030265055.1 Doryrhamphus excisus | reverse complement strand
ATTAATTATGCCAGTGGCCTCGATGCAGATTGACAGTAACACTTCTTCATTAATTAAGTGTTTAAAAGTCTGCCAAAGATTAATGAGGTTATTTAGAGACTGTGTTAGCTGAATAGGTTGCTACATTTACATAAACGCTGGTAATTACCGTCTACATGTCAGTACATGGTTGTTTCAGGACACTTCTGATGAACTTCTTCAGTTCTTTGTCACCCCGAGTCCAGCGCACCAGCCGAATCAACACCAGCCTTCCCTCCTCCGCCCGAGCCAGCGCCAAGTACCATCCAGCCTGGGCCCCATTCACCTTTTCTAAACCGTCATTATTGTTTTTGTCAACCGAGTCCAAGCCGGGACATGCACAAGTGCCTCCTTCCTGCAACCACAGAGCATTGTGGGCCATCGCACCTCCGATTCCTTCCGCCCTCTCGGCACCTCCCCCTGCCCATCTCAGAATACGGCTTCGGGCCAAAGGCACCAGCTGCAGGTCCCCTCCCACTGTCGACACGCTGCCCAGGCGCATCTTGAAGGCTGCCGCGGAGACAAAACTTGTGAGATAGTCGACACACAAAAACAGAAAACATTTGATTTGATTGTTGAAGCATCTCATCATCTCTCCTCACCATATGGACTTTGACAGAAGTTGTCTTGGATGTCAGTCTCTCCCTCGGCTGCCAGACTGCAGGCGTCACAAATAACACTTCCTAGGTATTGGAAAGAAGAGTTTATGTCTGCGTCTGCAAAGGCGTAACGAGATAAAACTCTGGAGACAATTGGGAACTGATAAGAAGATACATGTTCAATAAAAATGTCATGTTAAAACGCAAAACCACAATCACAGGAAGATGTTTTTTTTTCCAAACAGATCTCATAGTTTAAATGGGTGCTCTGTTTAAACCAGTGGTGTTATTAATATTCCGTTGTGTTTCATTCATTTTATTATTAGAATACGCTGCAGGCTGATGAACGATGCAATCCTCACAGATAGAACCCAGTATGTCAACAACACATCCAGTGTCATCCCCCTGAACACCGGCTCACCCCAGGGATGTGTTCCGAGCCCCCTGTTGTTTACTCTGATGACCCATGACTGTCGCCCCAGGTACAGCAGCGACCATTATTTAAATCAAGGGTCTCAAACACACGGCCCAAATGTGGCCCGCAGGACACCAGTTTGAGGCCCCCGCCTTGATATGAAAGTTTAATGTTAGTGCGGCCCACGCAAGTTTGATATGGATGCTGTATGGTATCATGTACCCAGAAAAAATGATTACGTTTGATTCATGTTCATGTTAAAGGTTAAATAACTGTTAATAGTTATCCTCCCTATCCGTGTGGAAGTGGTAAGTTTTTGGCTATTTAAGTTTAAAGGAAATAACTTGAAGTCTACCGTTTAGGTCGCTAGCTCACTAGTTTGCGAGTTAGCATGTGTCTCAAGACCCTGCAGTTGCGCAATATGTTGTAAATAAAAAGAGTATAAATGTGACTATAGTCGTGTTTTGTCATGTCTACAGGGCTCTAATAATGCTTTGTTCATTTTAATCTGAAAAAAATAATTTGTCTACCCACCAACTATTTGTGGTTTCTTAAGTTTTTATTATTTGCCGTTTTTTATTATTATTATATTTATTTATTACTGATGATTGGTTTTCTTTATTCTTGATTTGTTTATTTATTTTTCATCTTATTTTGTGTAGAAAAATAAAAATGAAGATATTTGAGAACAGTGGAATGTTTTATCAGAGCTTTTATTGTAGAAAATCCGAACCAAAGCAAAGTTTATTCATTTTTCTGTTTTTAATAAATGCGTTTTGTTTTTTTTTTTGGAGGAAAACCTGATGTGGCCCAGTCTCACCCAGACCCTAGCTCCGGTGGCCCCCAGGTAAATTGAGTTTGAGACCCCTGATTTAAATTATTTGTGCAATTTACTGTTTACGCTGTTATATTGTTGTTCATATTTGATGTCATCTATCTATTATTATTTATTATTATATGGGAGCCAGGCAATGACATTTCGTTGGCAATTTCACCGCTGTGTTATTGTGCAATGACAATAAAGGAAGTCTATGTCTAACTATATGTGTCTTTAAAGACATGAGCAAGATACTCCCAGAAGAAAGCAGGCATGCCCATAAAGAGCATCTGTGAACAGGTTAAAAAGACTCACACATCGACCTCAGACCTTTAAGCGCCTCCTCGTGGGACACTTCCTCTGCTGTCCGTGGGTCCTGATCACCGCTGGGGGGGATGCAAAGTTGCGTCTCTCGCGGAAAGCGGCTACAATCGAACATCTCAGGCCAGGGGAATCCGAAGGCGCTCATGACGGGGACGCAGTGGTCACGCACGGCCTCGCAAAGGTTCCGACACGGGCTTACCGGCCCGCTGTAGTCCGGCACGCACACCGGGGCGAACAAGGAGCACAGGAACTTCTTGGTGTCTCGGTGGCACAGCTTGGAGATGAGCGGCAGCCAGGCGGCTGACTGCTGCTGGGCCTCCCTTAGAGAGTCGTGGCCCAGTAGATTAGGGAGCCTCATGTGCCGGTAGCCGATACCGTGGCACAGGGATAAGGTACTCGGTATGGGCTTGCACACCGAGCGGACCGAGGACCTGAAGCCGAGCGGCGAGGGTCCGACATGGGTGGGAGGTCGTGTGTCAGAAGCAAGAGAACACCCGAGCGTCAAAATAAAAAAGAACACTTTCATCGTTGTTGTTTTTGTTGTTGTTCCGGCAGCACCAACAAAGGGGACTCCACGGAGCTGCCTGCTCTGTACCTTCGGTGTATCGGTGGGCGTAAACGAATACGTAGGTGTGGAGGAGACAGGGGTAAATAATAGGGCAGACGCCAGGGTGATAATCACCCCCCACCCCACGCCCTGAAATCAGACGACCCCTGCAGCCACAATGTCTGCAAGCTACAATATAGGCGTGACGCATTCAGGTGGCATTCAACAAGTCAGGCACAAAATGTACCCAAGTTTTCATTGACCGAGGTCTACTCGTTTTAACACTTTTATCTTCCCAAACCATAAACATTTTCAGAACGTTTTCTGATATAATAATATAGAATTATACTGAAAATATAATGTTTGTAATGACATATAATGACATTTCTAACTTTCAGCCTTCCAGTATGTTTACAATGCTGTTCTAAAGATATTCACATATTCGAACTTAAAAGCACAATAGCTCCCGAACGAATGGTTCTTATACAGTATATATCAAATCATACTTCATGTCATGTCAACACAGACACACAGCTACAATCCATTTTTTTTTTATCAAAACGAGCCATTAACTAAAATTGATCTTTATAGGAAGCAGGCGGCACCGAATCAGCAGTCCAGGGACCGTCTACAAATGTTTTCTTCTTCGGTATAGCATGAATTCAATATCACCATCTCCTCAACTCCTGACATAAATCCACCGCTATGCATATTCATGAGTACTCATGTTGAGTTAAAAATTTGTGAAAAATAGTGACGCAAACCATGTTTTCCTTTTTACTTTACAATACAACAGGTACATGTAGCGAAGTCAACATATGGTTTCCAGGGTAACGTATAGGTCGGTCAAGTGGTTTAGGTTTCTTTGTACAGTGTCTATGTTGATAAAATACATGCAAAAATCATAATCATACTTTAGATGGAACGGAGGGGAAGTGATTGTTATTATAGCTGTTATTTTATGTTAAAGTATATTTCAGCATCTTTCCCCTCGGATACTTCAGTCCAAAGTCCGGCTTGAAAAAAACAACTGCCATGTTCTGGGAACTTCCGGCTTTTTATCCAATCTTAGTCGCCCTTTTTCAAATGCGTAGCTACATGAGCTCTGATTGGATAGATGTTTCCTTGTGGCGCTGGTGCGGCTGTGATTAGCTGTGGTGATTGCATCCAGGACACGACTGGAAGGAAAACAAGGAAAATAGGCTTGGATAAAAGGATTTAGTTGTTGACATTGTTAGCATTAATCTTATCTTGTTGTTTTATTCTATTGTAGTTTTTTTACTTTTGTTTTTTGCGTCTTTATCCACATTCCTTACCAGTAGATGGCGGTAACGCACACTAAAAGTTGCTTGTCAAACGCCAGTAAAAACCAGGAAGAAGAAGAACAAGCCCTGATTGGCTAATTTTACCGAAACGCCCGTTTTAAATTTGTGCGACGTTTAAATCGCGGTAGTTGTCCCTGTGGGTGAACAGAGCGTTCGGATAACGAGGAGGCATATACAAGATTATATACAGCACTTAACTTCAAAGGTGAGTCGACCAGTTTTAAGACGTTAATAATTTCTAGTTAGGCCAGTAATTGTGTTAAGCTACCTAGCTAGCGTCATATGACAAATTACGACAAACTTTTTCTGTGTAGCTAACACAATATCTCCTGGTCACAGGTTCAAACCCCTTTGCGATAAATGGTCCGCCAAGATGACACTTAATGGCGGGGTTAAGGCTCTTCTCAGATGGGTACGTTGATATATTGTACATTAGTTCTTATCATTAGGGTTACTGACCCAACTTCTATGTTGTTTTTCCAGGTCAGCACTATACACTCTTGTCACCGAGATGTTAATATTGAAGCGTTACAAGATGGGGAGTTGTTGCTTCATGTTGTTTTCAAGCTGTGAGTATTAGAAATACTAGTAGATGGATGTAAAGTAATAAGTGTAGGGGGCATTAAAACACAGTGGGGTTTGTTTCTGCTATTTTCAGGAAAAAGGAGCCAAACCCACCTTTATTTACCACAATTGAAGAGCGCTTTAAAGTAATTGCAGAATTTGTTGAACGTAAGTGTCTGTTTGGTTATGTTTTTTTTAAGTATCCTTCTAGTCATGTACTAACTAAGTATGTCAGCATACTTAGAAACAGATGGGTGTATCACATACCTTTTTTTTTTTTACCTTGGGTGTTGCCCAACCCAGTGTTTACAGTTTGTGTTCATAACCTGTAGATCTACCACTCCATTGTTTGCACAGAAAATGATTTGAATGCAATGATTTGCAGTAATTTCCACTAAAATTGTAAATTATTCCAACTTTTTGTGATTATTTGATAACAAACCTCCCTCTTCTTTAGAGCATTGCAGATTTAGTCCAAGCAAAGGCACATCATTGTCCTGGGACAACATAAGAAACGGCTCTAACCTCAGTGTAGAAATTGCAAAGGTACAAATGGTGTATAATTGTTGATCTATGAACTGCTTTTATTGTAGTGAAGCTGACATGTTCTTTGTGTATTTGTCTAGGTGCTTCTGTTGCTGGTTTACCATGACATGATGAATGATCGGTGCACACTTGATACCTTGGAGTGTGACGTGGAGGTAAGCAGAGCACCCCGTTGTTGCTAGAACATCACAACACATCACAACATCTTTTCCTGCTGACTTCTGCTTTTCAGAGGGAGATTGCAAAGCTGACTGGTTCATTTGTGATGGAGAGTGATGGCTGTGTTTATCTCAACACTGGACTTGATGCTTACCTCTCAAAGCGATGTGAGTCATAAACCCTCTTATGTACACCATGGATCATTTCAGGGTAATTTCCTTCCTTGTTAATCTGTGTCCTCACACATTTCAGTTTTACCCGTGTCTCGTGAAGTATTCGAGCACGCAGGAAGCACGTCCATCTCCAGCACGTCGACCATCTCGGACAATGACTCTCCTGTGTTCCACCGCTCACAGAAAGTCACGTTTGTGGATATCCACACGGTGGCGTCGTCCTCTGCCAGGTAATGTCAAATATTGAACAATTGTAAATAGTGCGGTTGCAATTTTAAAAAAATTGAGAGATGAATTAATTATAGGCAATTAGCCTAAAATTGCTGAGGAAAGCTCTCACTTTAAGATATTCCTTACAATTAGTATGTGTCAGATAATAAAATGCATATAACAAAGTTTCCTTTTTTTCCCCAAAATTGTTACGCTACCCCCCCCCCCCCCCCATAATAGTGCAGTCGCAGCGTTTCTGAAACGTAAATTTCTCAACATGCTCCTCCATTTGCACATCTTCTCCCCGCTACTCACCTTGCCCTCCCAACTAAAGAGCATAAAATAGAGAATGAATAGATGAACAAACATACATTGTTAGTAGTCAATAAAAAAAAAAAAAATCAGATCAATGTGAAATTGGATGATTTTCCGTGGTACACCTGGAATTACTGCTTTCTGGACTTTTACTGTTACATCAAAAATGGCACATTTTGTAGAATAAACCATTCTACAAGGAAGCCAATGTTGTGTCTCATTTCCTTTTGGGTTATTTTCCACAGCAAATCTCCTCTTCAGGATATAATGAACACCCCCAAATTCCAGCTGAGGAAGCTGAAAAGACAGATGTTCAAGGAGAGGGATTACATAGATGGACTGGAGAAGGAGCTCACCAGCAAGATTGCGCTCATTGCACAGAAAGGTGCCACACTTTGTTGTTGTTTATGGAGTTAGTTAGTTTTATACAACAAATGTGCACTAAACATGTGACGTAATACTTTCATTGGACTATCCTGTAATTTATGTTTATTTTATGTTGTTCTCTACACTTTTTTCCCATCAGAATCTCATATTAACCAGTTGCAGTATCGTCTGGACAAGCTGAAAAACGAGCAGAACGATCAAGAGCAGGTTGCCAGGAAGCAAGTCGATGAACTTGAAACCAAGAATAGCTTGTAAGCTTTGTTTACATTTTGTAATAACAATGAAAAAAAAATACAGTAAACATTGTCCGCTTCATGAACTTCTCCAATGCCACAATCACTACTCTGTATCCCCGTGTTTTACTTTTAGGTTACGAATGCGACTCAATGAGATTATAAAAGAAAACAAAGACTTCAAAAGTAACTCCTTGTTGATGGAGCGTAAAGTGACTGAACTCGCAGAGGAGAATGGCGTCCTGTCTTCCCAGGTATGAACACCTATACACTGGTGCCCTGTTTCATGCCAAAGTATTGAGTTTATTGGTTCCAGACTCAGCCCCCAAAGTAGGATTTAATATTTAATAAAGGGAATATCTTCATAGTGAGAGCACAGGAAATGTGTTTAACGTCCTAGATATGGTTTTTAATATTATTAGAGCTCTGTAGACAAGCCATAACGCCCCAATAGTCTATTGAAATGATGCAATGTATACATGAATCTTTGGGAAGAACTGCCCACTGCTGAGTGACTTTCAAATTCCTTATCCTTATTAAAGTATTGCTAAAACAATGTATCAAATGGTGACCCAAGACTTTTGCACACCACTGTATAATGTCCTGCCCTTTAAGTCTCAATGGCATTTCCGCAGATGCGTGCAGCATCTTCACAGCTGAGCATCTGTGAAGCTGAAGTTGTCAGGTTGATGGAATCCAAAGCATTAACAGAAGAGGAGTGGAGAACCAGAACGGATTACCTTCAGTTGGAACTCAAACAAGCCACAGCTGAAAAGGTAGTGTCTATGTAGTATTTGGAAACACATTGAATAAACAATGTTTAATGGTTTTATGTTACTAAATTGGTTAAATTCCACCCTCGGCCATCTCTGTGTGGAGTTTGCATGTTCTCCCCGTGCATGCAGGGGTTTTCTCCGGGTACTCCGGTTTCCTCCCACATTCCAAAAACATGCTAGGTTAATTGGCGACTCCAAATTGTCCATAGGTATGAATGTGAGTGCGAATGGTTGTTTGTCTATATGTGCCCAGTGATTGGCTGGTGACCAGTCTCTCTTGCCTGAAGACAGCTAGGATAGGCTCCAGCACCCCCGTGACCCTTGTGAGGAAAAGCAGTAGAAAATGAATGAATGAAAGCTATACTGTAGGCTGGGGCTGCACGGCAGACGAGTGGTTAGCACTCAGACCTCACAGCTAGGAGACAGAGTTCAATTCCACCTTCGGCCATCTCTGTGTGGAGTTTGCATGTCCTCCCCGTGCATGCGTGGGTTTTCTCCGGGTACTCCAGTTTCCTCCCACATTCCACAAACATGCTAGGTTAATTAGCGACTCCAAATTGTCCATAGCTATGAATGTGAGTGTGAATGGTTGTTTGTCTATATGTGCCCTATGATTGGCTGGCGACCAGTCCAGGGTGTACCCTGCCTCTCGCCCAAAGACAGCTGGGATAGGCTCCAGCACCCCCGCGACCTTCATGAGGAAAAGCGGTAGAAAATGAATGAATGTTACTAAATTGCAATTATTCTGCAAATTGTTCTGCATTGTAGGTTAAATCAATACAACAGCCTTTATTACAATGAATGTTCACTGCTTTATTGCACCACAGGATCTCCTGAATGAAGAAATTCAGATTCTGCAGGGAAAGATTTCATGTTTAGAGGATGAAATCGGAAAAGCCACAAATGAAGTCGAAGGAGAAAACATGGGGCCTATAATGGAGGTACAGTCAACTTGTAGACCAGGGGTCGGGAACCTTTTTGGCTACGAGAGCCATGAAGACCAGATATTTTAAAATGTGTATCTGTGAGAGCCATATACATTTTTTTTAAACATTGAATGCAATAAAATGTGTGCATTTCTATGTAAGACCAACAGTTTTAGATATAATGGGCTCTAATTATGTAGACCAGGCACACTACCCCACGCCAAGGGGGTGTGGCCAGCACACTTTTGTGAGCAGCGCAGTGTCCAATAATAAATCAAATACTTGCTGCCATTAATGCAACTTCTGCTGCTGCATGGTTTTGCACCGTACTCAGTATATTTCATTCTTTTGGCCATCTTTGCCAGAAGGCTTGGTTCTGCAGCTTTAGCTAGGTGACTATTTGACTAAAGGAGGAAAGTTTACATTTACATCTTAATGACCGAGGTAGACTACCGCATTACCCAGTAATAATCGAGTTTTGGTGTTTGACCTGGAAAATATCATCAGGAAAGATAGATATGGTCGGCCGTATTGCAGTAGAAAATAGATGGACGGATTAAAATGCATAAGAAAGTTGTTGATTTTTAATATTTTTAACAGTGATTTCTGTGATGTTTACTTTAAAATGTTAGCAAACATACATTTTTATTGTGGTAAATGCTTGAGAGCCAGATACAGTCATCAAAAGAGCCCTACCTGGCTCCCGAGCCATAGGTTCCCTACCTCTGTTGTAGACCATCAGGGTTTGAAATGTAATAGCGACCATGGCCGTTCTCTTCTCTTCAATTGTCAGAGAGACCAACTGGAGTGTGACATTCATCGTCTGAAGAACGAGCTGGAGAGCACGTTTGGCCGCTTGAAGACAGCCGAGGCCAACGTGGAGGCAAAAACCCAGCAGCTGGCTGACTATGAAGAAAAAATTGCTCAACAGAAGTCCCAAATGGAAGCAGTTGTTCGATCTAAGGATCAGATTTTGGGGAACCTGCAAAAGGAAATCGACGAGCAGAGAGAAGCCCTTCAGAAAGTCAGAAGTGATCATAAAGTTGAACTTGAGCAAATGGAGCAGCACCAAGCCGAGCAAATGAGCGAACTGCGGATGCATATCGCTGCTTCTGAACAAGAATTGGAGACTCTTAAAGAAACAAAGAGAGAAAAGGAATATCTTCTCATCCAGCTTGAAAACAAACTGAAAAATCTTGAAACGAAATGTCAAGATTTAACTTCCCGTTTGGCGGACAAGGACCAACAAATTAACACTCTGAAGGAAGAAGTTGAGGTTTTTACAGTTGAAAGGCAGAAAAACCAAAATGAAATTGAAACCAAAGACCAACTGCTGGCCCAATTGCGTTCAAAGTGTTCCGATCAGCAAGACATTTTCCAGAATAAAATCTGTACTTTAACATTACAAGCCGAGAATCTTACCGTGTCTGTCAAACGTGCTGAAGAGGAAGTTGGACTTAAGCAAGCCTTATTGGCTCAAAGTCAACAAGATAATATCCAGCAAAGGGAGGCTCTGCAGCAACGGATTTTAAGCGGTGAAGAAGAGGCTCGGCGACTTACCTCTGAAATAGAAGCCAAAAACGAGCAGCTTGTCGTGCTGCAGAATGACGCCTCCAAGCGGTCTGCAGACCTACTGGAGCAGATCAGACACCTCGAAACTGAACTCGAATCTCTCACTCTTTCTTTGGCAAAGGCTGGGGAACGTGTTCGATCTCTGCAGGAGCTTCTTGAGAAGCAGGAGCAGGAAAGTGTTCTCCAGAAAGAGCTTCTCCAGCAGCAGCTGACCGCTTCTGAGGAGAGCGTAAGCTCCATGAAGGAGCAGATCTCGACCAAAGAGGAACATATTACTTTGTTAAATGAGCAGTTTTCCGAGAAGTCAGCACATCTTCATGAAAACATCCAAACTCTGGAGGAGAAGGTGGAGTCTCTCAGTTCATCTTTGAAGGATGCTGAGGAGCGTTTGCAATCAAAGGAAAGCCTGTTTGCTAAACAGCAATCACAGAGCACCCAGCATATAGACGCCTTGCAGACGCAGGTGGTTTCTTCTCAGCAAGAGGTGAACAGACTCATCGCGGAACTACGTGCCACGGAGGAACAGCTCGGTCTCCTCAAGAAGGACAGCGCTACCTGTTCTGAACTTCTTGAACAGAAGATCGAGGGTCTGGATAAGCAGCTGGAAAATATGAACCATTCTCTTTCCGTTGCGATGAACCAAGTGAAGGCCAAAGAAGACTTCATAGTCACGCAGCAGCAAGAGAACACCGTTCAGATGGAGACGCTTACACAGCAGAACCAGGTCCTGGCGGAGGAGGCCCAACTATTAAAAGAGGACGTCCAAACCAAATCGGACCAGATAGATGTGCTGAAAGCAGATAACACCGAGCAATGCGAGGCGCTTAAGAATGACATTGACAGTCTGAAGAACCGAATTCAAACCCTGCAAATGACAGAAGAGCAAGCTCGGATAAAAGAATTGGAGATTTCCCAAGAAAGAGACAAGTATCAAAGCCTACTTGGATCGTCTACAGAGGAAGTAAATGTACTTAAGAAGTGCATACAGTCTCAAGAAGAACAGCTCGCCACGCTGAAAGCAGAAGGTTCATGCCAGGCTGATGTGCTCCAGAAGGAGATCAGTCAGCTAAAACGCCAATTAGCCGAGGTCGCTGATTTGCTTTCCAAAGCTGAGCAGCAGGTTCAGACTCAGCTAGCGACGATGATCACGCAGGAGCAGGAAAGCGTTCGCCAGAAAGAGCTCCTGCAGGGTCAGCTGTCCGCATCAGAAGAAGAGGTGAGGAGATTGGATGCGGAGGTACGAATAAAAGAAGACCGCATTGTGCAGCTCAACGCTTCCAACACCGAGCATTCCAAATTGCTTTGTCAGGAGATCCAACATTTAAAGACACGAGTGGAGTCTCTTGATGCCTCCACGAGGAAGGCTGAGGAGGACGTTCAGTCCAGGAATGATCTGCTGGCACAACAACAGAAAGAGGCAGACAGGAACCTTGAAGAACGGGTCCAAAACGAAGAGCTTCTGCGCAAGCAGATCTCCTCGTTTGAACAAGAGATTGTGAAACTCAAAGAATGTCACGACGCGAAAGAGAATCTCCTCCTCAGGGCTGAAGAGAAACTCGACATCCTTCAGACCGAGTTGGTGGCAGTCAAAACCCAAGCAGCTGAAAAAGACCACAACCTGGAGACCTTCCGTGCTGAGGTTTCTACCCAAGCTCACTTGCTTCAAAAGGCAAACGAGGAGGCTCATACCACCGCTAACCTGCTAGCTGCGATTCAGGACGAGGCCTCCAAAAAAACACACAAACTCCAGCAGGAGATAGAGCATCTCAAAGGAGAGCTGGAAGGCATTTCTCTCAAACTTAAAGAACGAGAGCATCAGTTATCTGAAAGTCAGCAGGAGTCTTCTCAACTCGTTGAGCAGCTTCAGCTTCAGCTCGTCTCAGTCAGTGCGGATTTGAAACAACACAAAGAAGCCCAAGATAAAACTCTGAAGCAAAGAGAAGGAGACCTGGAGCTTCAAGTTGTCCTCACAAGAGAAAAAGAAGACCTCTTGGCCAAGGTACTCCAGGCACAAAACGACCAGAGAGCCTTGGAGAAACAAGTGGAAGTGCTGGTTCTGGAGAAGGAGAGACTTCTTCAAACCAAGCAGGCCACAGAAAGGGAGAACGTGGCCTCGTATAAGCTGGAACAAATGCTAAAGCAAGATCTTGAACTACAGAAACTGGAGAAATTGACGCTCGTGAAAGAGATGGAAAAAAACGAGGAGAAGCTGAAGGATCTGCAGGAGCAGCTCTCTGGTAAATCAGAAGCTGTGGAACATTACAAGGCTCAGGTTAGTGTGACTGGTTCTTTTTTTTGTGTGTATTCTATGTACTATTCTATGATACTAATATCTAGAAATGCTAACATACTGTGTTGTAGATGGAAAAGGCAGCGAGTCACTACAATGACAAGAAGCAGCTTCTCATTGCTAGCCAAGAGGAAACAGCCGAGCTCAAGCATTCCCTGGAAGTGAGAGAGCGTGAGCTGAAGGCCATGGCTATGGAAAACAAACTGCTTCAGTTGGATTTGGAAAAGACTAAAAGCCAGGAAGAAAACATGCGAAGCAAGCTGGCCCATTTGGAGGCACAGGTTGGTTATGTCTTATCTACGTCAGTGCATGGTGACCATGTACTCTTGATGGGAACCAGTACAATAGTCCTTCATTTACTGGGGTTAACTGGTTGCTCATTAAGGAAAATTCCACAAAATACCTTACCATAGTTGGAACATAAATACTCGTTTACATTCTAAATGTTTTTCTAACATTAGAGCAATGCAGACAAACTAACACCCCTATAGTCATATTTACACTCATTCATTCATTCATTTTCTACCGCTTTTTCCTCACGGGGGGTGCTGGAGCCTATCCCAGCTGTCTTCAGGCGAGAGGCGGGGTACACCCTGGACTGGTGGCCAGCCAATCACAGGGCACATATAGACAAACAACCATTCACACTCACATTAATACCTATGGACAATTTGGAGTCGCTAATTAACCTAGCATGTGTTTTGGAATGTGGGAGGAAACCGGAGTACCCGGAGAAAACCCACGCATGCACGGGGAGGACATGCAAACGCCACACAGAGATGGCCGAGGGTGGAATTGAACCCTGGTCTACTAGCTGTGCCACTCGACCGCCGTGCAGTGCAGCCCATTTATGACCCTATATAGTAGGTATAAATAGCAAAAGGGGCTGCACGGTGGTAAAGTGGTTAGCATGCAGGCCACATAGCTAGGAGACCTAGGTTCGATTCCACCCTCGGTCATCTCTGTGTGGAGTTTGCTTGTTCTCCCCGTGCATGCGTGCGTTTTCTCCGGGTACTCCGGTTTCCTCCCACATTCCAAAAACATGCTAGGTTAATTAGCGACTCCAAATTGTCCATAGGTATGAATGTGAGTGTGAATGGTTGTTTGTCTATATGTGCCCTGTGATTGGCTGGTGACCAGTCCAGGCCCGCGAACCTCATGAGGATAAACGGTAGAAAATGAATGGATGAAAAAATAGCAATGGTAACATATGTTTTGACAAATGTTCATCCTGTGTACAGCAATTCAGGAGTAGAAGACTTCCATCATGAGGTGTCTGAATTGTTTTATATGATGCAAGATAGTCTCTGTCACTTACTGGTTACTTTTTTTTTTTAAGGTTGCCTTTGCTGACCAAAACCTACGGGCGCAGAATCGGATATCTGGCCAAGGAGGCACATCGGAATCCTGTTACTTGGAGGTTCCGCACGCTAAAGTGCAGCCCAAGAGAACCATGAGCTCTGACAGTCTGGACCAAAGCTCCCTAGAAGACTCTCTGAACAATACAAGGTAGCACTTTTATCACGATTGAAGCACTGAAAGTGAAGGAAGGCAGGAATCTGACAAAGGAAAAACACATGGCAGCAAATACTGAAGTCGAAAACGGCCTTATGTTTTGCAGGTCGCTTTCAGCACCTGGTGAATCGAGCACACCTCTCGTTCGTAGTTCTGAGAGACTGGCCGCCAAACGTCATGGTCTGCAAGCTGAATCACTGGAAACTCTTTACTTTACTCCTATAAATACTAGACATGCCAGCAGGTGAGTGTTGTTGTCGTTGAGTGTTTGCTGTTTAACTATATTTGCAAAATGAGGCATATCAGTTACCTCTCACTAATAGGACCAGCGCAGAGAACAAAACGGGACAGGATTCAGTCTTCAGAAATCCATCATCTTCTGTCAAAAGACGCAGGACCACACAGGTTATAAACATCACCCTGACAAAGGTAATACATCTACATGCCTTTCAAGTGACATTTGACTGTCATACACTGTTATTAATGAACATGAACCTTTTGTTGTAACCTCGACAGAAAACTCCAGGTGGCGTTGAAGGCGAGGAGTCTTTCTACAGCCTCACTTCAGCTCGCTCACAGCCCAACCTTTCCGGGGCCCACGCTGGACGTCCGCTTCCCATGGAGCTTTTTGACACGCCTGCTAAAATGAGCGGGGCTGCCAGCGATCAGCTCATTGGTCTTCCTGGGTATCGGCGAAGCACGCTCCATTCACAGAGTAAGTATGAAACCACGGGCGCACCACGGGCGCACATTTCAACTTCACAATCTGTGTGTGTGTTCAGCCACTAGCACGTTCTGTGTCGGGGCAGAGAACGAGCCAGACGGTGCACCAAATGACTGGATGAGGATCGCGGAGCTCCAGGCCAGGAACAAAGCCTGCCTTCCTCATCTCAAGAGCAGCTACCCTGTGGAGTTTGAGGTTGGTGGATCAACAGTACCTTCATTTATTTAGCAGAAACGGGGAGGAAACCAGACTACAAAAAAGTTACACAACATTTGAGACTAATATTTCCCCATTCACAAATGTAACAAAGTATCCATCCAGCCAACTACTGTACTTTTTGAGAACTTTGACCACCTGAGCATGCTAAAGTATCATCACAGTTCTGTGTTGTAGGTACCTTTACTTTACTATGGTATATAATTGCTGCTTTCCCCAGTTCCCCTAAAATGTCCTCTATGTTCACGTCACCGCGTTTCTCCCTCCAGCCCTGCCAGAAAAGCACATTTATTTTCACCGATGAAGAGGTGCGTAATGGAGACCCATCAGAAACTATTCGTCGGGCATCCGTTATGCCAGGCCAGCTGCTGGACTCTCTGGCTTCTCATCGCCACTCCCTCATGCCGGGACAGTCCATGCCGGCGGCCAACTCCCGTTCTCACCGTTTGTCCTTGATGGCTGGCCAGCCGCCGTCCAAGTCAATCAAATCCTCTCAGCTGAGAAGCCCGAAAAACACAAAGCGGTCGGCGTCGACTTTATCTGTCCATCAGTCGTCACCTGAGGTTGGTTTGTGTTTATTTTGGATTTTCTGTGCCCTTCTAAAACTTCTTCTGTCATGTGGTTCTCTGGTGCAAAGGTTTGGTGTCACCTTTTTTTTTAAATTTCCTCTCCAACAGAAAAAGTTGAAGGCCAGCTGCTTCCCTCGTCCCCTCACTCCCAAAAACAAGAACATCAACAGTGGACCCTCCAGCACTCAACTTCACCCTGCCCTCAGTCCAGTACGTTTGACATTCAACGTTTATACAGTGAACCTCGGATATATCGGAAATTCGCTCACAACGGACAGATAAAAAAGAACCAATTTTTCTGTAATGCATTTCCAATAAAAATTCATTTCCTATATCGGATTTTTTATAACGGATTTCGCCTATTTCGGACAAAATCTCCAGTCCCGTTCCAATGCATTTCCATGAAATTTCCCTCGCATATATCGGATGGCCGCATCGTGGCGCTCCGATTCGCCGAATCGTGACAGGCCGCTATACGACGTCATTTGCAGCGTTTGCAGCATTGCCTGCGCGTCCAGGTACATTGGAAACATAGTCAAGGAAGTGCCTTTTTATAACGGATAAAATCCGATTTACGCATATACCGGATATAAATCCGATATATGCGTAAAACGGACATTTTCCGGTATACGCATATAACGGATTTCGCTTATATCGGACAAAACCAGTGGGAACAATTGAATCCGATATATCCGAGGTTTACTGTACAACAAATCTGGTTTGAGTACAGGATATGGGATGGGCCTTAGACTAAAATCCCCTGATCATCTTTAGGAAAAGTAACTTATTGATAAATTATATATTTTCCAAAATATGATATTTATGCCTAATTTCCCATAGCCGACATCATGTTGTCATTCATGTTGTCATTATTGAGGCTGAATGAACAGCACTTCTGCTGGTGGCAGCCAAGTACTCTACTTATTGTAGACTCTGTTGCTTCAAGAGAATTCAACTACATTATCATCTTCCACATTTTATTCTCAGGCTGACCGGAGACAATCCATGATGTTCACAATCGACAACACCCCAAAGAAAAACAACAGCTATCTGAAAAAAGGCCTTAGTAAGCTACGGAGCTCCACCCGCAAATCACCAGGCAAAACCTCAAAGAGGCCTCCCACTGATGTGCTGGCCAAAGAAAACATGCCGGCTGCAGTGGGACGAGCGGGCAGGTGTGGCAGCTTCAAGTCACCCCAAGTGCTCTCTCGGGAGACCAGGAACTCCCCACAAACCGTCAGAAGGTCTGCAAAGTCTCCACGGCTCACAGAAAACGCTCGCAAGGTAAATGTGTATCCTCGCTCAAGTTTGAATCCCGGTTCTCTTAAATGTAGGATGTTTTAGGTAGCCTGGACACTGGATTCTGGAAGACTGGACATACATTGGTCCGTCCATTCACTTTCAAACGTTTGCTTTTCCTGTTGAGCAAGGCATGCTTCTCAAGAATTGTAATGGTAATGGTTTCATTTCATTTGAACATGCATCAGATTACAATTGAGTGCATCCCATAATCAGTTCACAGTTCCACATGTCCAAAAGGAGTAGGAAGAAGCAAAGCTTATTAAATCCTACCCCTCCGTCTGGTACTTTTACAATCAGTAACTGTTACATTTGTTCACTTCCTGCTTTCCTAATATAGTTTAAGTTGTTTTTTTTGTGTTTTTTTTTGTCCAGTACCGAAGTACGAGGTGATATGACCATACAGTGACATAATGGGTACCATATTAACTGTCAATATAGTACTATACTATACCATAGTACCTGTCAATATAGTCTCCATTATGTCACTGTATGGTAAGAAACTATTTAATTTGCTCATTTTGAGTGATGTCACCGCATTTGCTGTCACGCAACCGTAATAACTGAAGTAATTACGCCCGCAAACTGCTGCTGCAATCTGTCGGTTAGCACGATTATATAGTATAGGATGCAACAATATAAAAAAATTCTTCTAATCTGATTAATTTATTCCACAGATGATGATGCGGAGGAACAAGATGTGAAGGGGGAAAAAAAAAGCAAACGCTCACTTTTAATGCACCTTTACTTATATAAAATGTATTTTATTTCTTCCTTTTCTAATGGTTCTTACAGTTTTATCTTCAATAAAATGTCTGAAAACGACTAGTGCTTATTCTGCATGTTTTCCTCAGGTATACAGTAGTCCAGTTTAAATTGACTACTTAAAATACTTCTGATATCACACTTTAAGGGGAATTCATGCTGGTGCATTTAGATTTTAGATCCCTCTGTTCTACCTGGAGACATATGGAGGATAAAAAGGAACTGTCCTCCATTGGTTTCAGTCATGCTTAACTGGTCTTTCTGTCGATCTTGGTCCATTTACATTAACCTACCTACCCCATAGCTACATGAACTGGTTTGGTCCACGAGGCCTTCCCCATGCTTGCCTGTCAGTCAGCAGTTGCCAATATGCTGACTGACTTTACTTTGGCCTTGACCAGTCTTCCATTCGCAGACTTCAACTGGTTATAGCGTCATGAACACATTACTTCATTTCAAGGTGACATTGCTTGTTTTTTAAATGCCTAAATGGGCTCTTTCAGTGCTTTGGTTCCGATTTTCTATAATAAAAGCACTGATAAAACATTCCACTGTTCTCAAATATCTTAATTTTTATTGTTCTGCACAAAAATAAGATGAAAAATAAATAAACAAATAAAGAAAGTCAATCAGTAATAAATGAATATAATAATAATAAAACTGCAAATAATAAAAAACTTAAGAAACCACATGTAGTTGGTGGGTAGACAAATTATTTTTTTCAGATTAAAATGAACAAAGCATTATTAGAGCCCTGTAGACATGACAAAACACGACTATAGTCACATTTATACTCTTTTTATTTACAACATATTGCGCAACTGCAGGGTCTTGAGACACATGCTAACTCGCAAACTAGAGAGCTAGCGACCTATACCGTAGCCTTCAAGCTATTTCCTTTAAACTTAAATATCCAAAAACTTACCACTTCCACACGGATAGGGAGGATAACTATTAAGAGTTATTTAACCTTTAACATGAACATTAATCAAACGTAATAATTTTTTCTGGGTACATGATACCATACAGCATCCATATCAAACTTGTGCGGGCCGCACTGACATTAAACTTTCATATCAAAGCGGGGGCCTCAAACTGGTGTCCTGCGGGCCACATTTGGCCCGCGGGCTGCGTGTTTGAGACCCCTGGTCTAGGGAGGCTGTAACGTAAGTCTCATCTTGCTGTTTTCTTCTGCTGTTTCTTGTATTCGTCTCTTTGTAGGATTAAGCTTTTTTAACTTGAATTAGTTTTCATCAACAACTTTAAAAAATCAATGTAAAGAATGCAGTATGGTCAGCTGTAAAAAGCTGAAAAAAAAAATAAACTAATTAACATAACATAGGCACAACAAAATGTGGAAAAATATGATGTATTGCAGATCTCCTAAAATGGAAAAATACATATTTTGGGGCTGTATGTGTAACATTATTGTGGAGGCTGATACTCTGGATTTGTTGCAACTTTTTTTCGTCTCCGCTGCTTATTCCTTTCCTTCATGAGCTTCCTCACCCACCTCAGTTGAGGCCTCCGAATGAGTTTCCTGCCAGTTGCATAGATCTTTTTGTGAGCCACAATCGGGACCCTCTTCAAGATCACTTTATCTTGATCATCGCTAACACAGACCCAGTTGTCAGACGAGGAGGAAGATGAGGACGTGGAGGAGCTGGAAGGGGATGAAAAGGAGGACAAAGACGAGGAGGAGGTGGGAGAGTTTGGTGGGGGATCCAAGTTTGCTTTTGGAGAGCCGGGTGTGGAACTGGATGTGGAGCTGGAGCTGGATGGGATACAGTTGCTGGAGGAGGAAGATTTAGGGATCCCCGGGGTGAGGAGTTTGGATGTGCTGGGATAGTCCGGGTCTGACACCTGCAAGGTCGGTGAAGAGCTTGTTCTGACATCCTGAGGATAGAAACCACAGACCTTCAAAAAATATTCCTGCTTACACACATCATCAAATTTGAAATTAATCAATATAATCAATGTATAAAGTCACACAGAAAATTATTATTTATCAAAATTAACAGACAAATTCATTGTAGAGTTGAAAAGCACATTACCACATCAGACTACGTTGACTTGTAATTACAAACAGGAAGTCAAAACAATGTAAATAAATAACATAAATGCTGTTTTACCGGAGCACCTTCTGGTGCAGTGCTGATAGATTGTGCCATTTTGGAAGGCATTCAAGTATTTAATTCAATTTTAATTCAATAAGAATTGCATGCTTTTTAAAAAAAACTTTATTTGTACATCAGTGATAGCGTTATACGTCACCAGCGCGAGCCCAAACAATTGATGTCACAAGGAGCAACGTCCTATCTTGGCAACGTTGTCTTTGTTTTAAAAAATATATATAACTTCTAAAGCCATCAGAATGAACATAATAAAACCAGGTCGTCATTGTAATAATGAATTTAACGGTTTATCATAAAACGGGGTATTTAAACAATATCTTCTAATGTTAAATGACGGTCACGTTTAAAAATGGCGCCGTGGCGTAACATTTACGTCTCAAATACCGGAAGTGGCGCCGGTGTTGTTGCTCACAGTGCAGCTGTCATGTGATAGCTCGTCCGTGGAGCTGCTGCGGACAGTGGCTACTTTGCCCTTACATGAAGTCGAAATAGACTCAAGATAAGTTTTATGTTTGTTCGTGAGGACAAAGGCGGTTGCTGTCTTTGTGAAAACGGGAAGCTGGAGTGGACCGGACGCTGCCATGGGGTGTTGTTACAGCAGCGACAACGAGACAGCAGATCAGGTAGTTAGCCCATAGCTAGCTAAACTTAGCTCCACTGATAGCCCTACTCTGTCTGCTGTTACATATGTGTGACTTTCAAGTGTTCCGAAGACATTAAGAGTATATAATTCATTGTTTCGGTGGATTCGCGTTTACTCAGTGGTGGTTTTAATGCTTTTTGTACCTTTTAGCTTGTCCGTTGAAGCCATCACTTACGGCCTAGCTTGTACACTGGGAAATTTAGCATTGTTGAAATGAAAAAGAGGAGCTATCACGAGTTGCTTGGTTATGATAACAATAAACTTTAGCTACTTCTTGAAATAACATTGAGTGAAGCAGAGGGGAACCGAAGTTCTTACAGAGTGTCACAGGATACCATGTTCCTGTTTTTTACTGAGTCTCATGACTTACTATATTCAGCTAATACCCATTGGAGTCCCCAACATGTTTAAAATACATTATGGCAATACATTATGGCACTATGGTTTAGGTGACTGTGTCTTTAAATCACTCCACACAGTTTCTCCAAACAAGCGTAATGTACATCACATGTATTCTTTATCCTTGTCAAGGATCCTGAACGCAAGCCGCTCATCACCCACCCAAACCCTGTCAGCAAACCCCCAAATGGCACAGACTGGATTACTCCCACTCCGCCTTCGGCCCGAACAGATGAACAGGCCCTGCTCACATCCATCCTCACCAAAACGGCACAGTAAGCTAATTATCCGTGCAGCAGTAGAGTTTAGTTCAAAACAAAGTAAAAAACGTGTTGTGTTTATTGTGCAGGAACATCATCGATGTGTCAGCGGCTGACTCCGTTATGATGGAGCAGCATGAATACATGGATAAAGCTCGGCAATACAGGTATGTTTATTGTCATTGTGGTCGTCCCTTTTTGGGGACTCTCTCGCCTTGCAGCGGTCTTGTGTAAACACTGTGGAACACATACACAACAACGTACAACGGTTTTGTGGTGCAAATGTATGTACTGTTTTGAATGCATATTGTTTTGAGGTAGCTGGAGCTACTTTCTTAAACACACAAAAAACGACCAGAACTCAGCTCACGGGACAAAGTGGGGGGAAAAGTCACCGTTGATGCACTACACTGATAATGGGGATACCATGCAAATTCATGTAAAAAAAAAAAATCTGAACTGTCCCTTTAAGACAAAAACAGTATGTAGATAACATGAAACGAGATGAGATATATGACCAGTCTATACACTGAGATCTTGTTAGAGAGTTAATATGAGGCCTTTATGGAAATACTTCACATAGAACTTAGTATATTGCATTATATTATATATATTATATTATTATTTTAAAAAATCTTTGCTGATTTTGTCATTTTTGCATTTTTTTTGGTTTTGTTTTAGTTAAATATTATTTTTAGAATGTGTCGCAGGCTAATAAAATGTTAGGGATTTAAGTTGTATATATTTTTTTCCTTCCAGTACAAAACTGGCTGTAGTGAGCAGCAGTATTCCCCAGAAGAAAGCCCTCGCTCTCCCTTCACTCACTAGCCAGCCCCACCAAGTACTTGCCAGTGACCTGGTGCCATACTCAGACGTTCAGCAGGTAACTTGCGCAACACATTTATGTATTTAAAAAATAGAAACACAAAGTGTAATTAAATGTGCTACCCCCCAAAAACGATGCAAGTGATCTAAATTGACTGTTTCTTTCCAGGTATCCAAGATAGCCGCGTATGCTTACAGTGCAATTTCTCAAATCAAAGTGGATGCAAAGGAAGAACTGGTGGTTCAATTTGCTATTCCTTGATTCAACACCGGCCTGTAAATTACTCCTCACATCTGGTTTGTCTGTCACTGTCACCCCTGCATCCTCACCCTTCCGCCCGTCCACCGATGGAATCATTTTGTACTACTTAGCTTTGGCTCCAGCCTCAACATTGCAAGGTTGGACCACAATCACAGGTCATTGAGTCGTTCTAACATATACAAACTGTTCATTACTTACCCTGCTAGTTGTTCTTTGTCATCACTAATGGAAGGCATGTTTATTTTTGGATACCCAGATGACAAATTGGGGATTATTTTTCCAACATAAATAAAACACTTCACTCCAGACAGAATAGTAGATAGCTTTTATTAACCATTTCATCCTGAGGATGTTCTGATCAGTGATAGTAGCCATTTTGAGGATGTAAACAGGCTGCCCTGCAGCGTAGTCTGACTCGGTTTCTAATCCCGTAATTTCACAAATTCTGTGAAATTGGGTCGTATGTTTCAGAAGAGGGTGGGTCGATGGGAGCTGCAGGGACAGATGTGTATTTTTTTGCCTTCTTTGTACAGTTTTTCTGACTAATTCTAAAACAGAAGATGATTGTAGAAGGTGTTGTCATCGGTCAAGATTGGCTGCGATACATGGTGGTGACGACCTTTTTCATGAAAACCAAGAACTCCCGAGGGGCTGTGTTTGTTGGCTTTCAAAGCTTTTTTCCATTGCCAAGTTGTAATATGATTGATTTGTTGGTATTAATCGAAAAAAAAAACTAACCATTGTAGCAGTGTGGGAGAGCGTTAACAATCCGTGCAACTGATGAATTGATCCAAGATTATTTATTTTGTGTTTTTAAAGATAGTGTCGCTCTTCAGAGAGCGCACAAAGACTGTATGCATGAGCAAGGAGCACAGCAATGATGCTCCTAAACCTCCAAAGGGATCTTGTGCAGGGCTGGGATTTATTCTAAGCCACACATTTGAGCTTTCAGCATTGGGTTCTTAGCATTTTTTTCCTGTTTTGTTTTGAGATGTGTAATATTACCTGAAATATATTTGTAATATCTTAGGCTAGTACCCCAAAAAATTGTTTTTTTCCCCTGTTAATTCATTAAAAACTTCCAACAGCTATTGTGTTTCATTACAGTTATTATTAATTATAATTTTCTTCTCATCTTTTCAAACTTGGGATTGTATTTCTTCGTAAATGCAACAAAACCACTTTGGGGTTCGAATCCACTTCGGCTTCACTCGAGCGCAGTTTTCCATAACTATATGAATAAATGATGCTGTTTCATGGTCAAATATGATCCGGTGTTAGTCCAAAAAAATATACACACTCGTATGTATTTTTTGCCTAAATTAAGCCTTAATTAATATAAGGCCAGACTTGATCCTTGATTGCCAGAACAACAGAATTTTATTACAGGTTTGAATGATCTCACAACAGACAGAATAATCCCAAACAAAAACACGGGCTACTATTGCTGCAGTAACCCATGCCAAGCTGAGACTCAACTCTGAACCGCTAATGTCACTTCCAGTCCACCTGCCACTCCACTCCCCTAGAGATCACATTTACATCAACACACATGTGCGTGAGTCTTTTGTCTTAAATGGCTTATTTACTCTTATTACGGGTACTATATGGGGTAATATGAGTGTAAAGGTGACAATAGGGGTGCTATTTTATTTCTGGAGGGCTCTGTTAATGTTACATACAATATATTTGGAAGGTTGTGAACTTATTATGGGTACTATATGGGGTAATATGAGTGTAAAGGTGACAATAGGGGTGCTATTTTATTTCTGGAGGGCTCTGTTAATGTTACATATAATATATTTGGAAGGTTGTGAACTTACTATCTTAATATATGTGCTGTTTTGTGAAACAGGTGTGACTTCAATGCATCATAAGGGAGCTTACAGTCAGTGACGCTTCACATTTCTTCTGCCTGAGTTGCTACTGCGGTGAGAAATTTGTGCCAAGAGTCGCTCCTGCGGGGTAACAACACTGAAGTCCATTGACTTTAATCCTGGCAGAGCAAATATGACGTGATTCCTAAATGGGATGAAAATACTCATTAGAATTCATGATCATTTAAAAGTATTGACATTGTCTTCACCTGTAGGCCTTGTTGGATTCAATGATATTTCCATGTAGAGTGATGGTGTGTAGATGTGAAAGAACCCCCAGCTTGTCCACCTCTGATAATGTGAAAATGCAGTTGCCGTGAAGATACAACACACGCAGTTGAGGCAGTTCACACAAAACCTGGAAACACAAACACATTTCATATCCAATTCCATATAACGGATGTGTGTAATAGTATGATGCTTTTCCACTGCACGGTACCAGCTCAGCTCTACTCGCTGCAACAAAGTGGAGACTGAGGGGTTACAGTGTAAAACTTTTGCTTTACTTTTTTTTTTCATCACTTCAAACTGTTCATCGAGAGAACTCACCCTGTCTATGTTGGTGATCCGGTTAAACGAAAGATCCAGCCAGGCAACTTGAGACGGTTCAGCCAGAAAGTGGCTAATGGTCTTCTGGAGGTCATAAAGATTTGTAATGTTATTGTTATTCAGTCGCAGGGAGCCACTTTGGAACTTCCCTTCTGAATTTCTCTTTAAAGGCCGCAGACCACTGCTGGGTTCTTCTGACAGTGCATCTGAAAATGTATGCACATCATGAATGACCTTCACAGTCTACTGTATTGGTTTGAAACAAACTTAATATGCAATATTGAACCGTTTGATGGCTATTCAAATAAATTGGGTCTACAAGTTAGTTTCTCTTAACCTATAATACTGTTTAACACAATTGCTAAATTCATTGGAAAGCTAAAATGATGGAGTGAAGCTATATGAATGAGAAAAAAAAGATGAAATCAAACACTACCTGCCAAGTTGCTGATGGCTTTAAAGGATAAATCCACCGGAGCGCTATGCATATTCAATATTTAGTACTCACGTGTGATTTAAAAAATTGTAACACAAACCATGTTTTCCTTTTACTTTACAATACAACAGGAACCTGTAACGAAGTCAACATATGGTTTCCAGGGTAACGTATAGGTCGGTCACGTGGTTTAGGTTTAAAAAAGGTTTTAAAAATATAACTAAAAAAATCTTATTCATAATTTAGATAGAACGGAGGGGCAGTGATTGTTATTATAGTTGTTAATTTATGTTAAAATATATTTCAGCATATTTCCCGTCTGGTGGTTCAGTCCAACATCCGGTTTGAGAAAACAACTGCCATGTTCTGGTCACTTCCGGCTTTTTATCAATCTCTGTAGCCCTTTTTCAAACGCGGAATTGAGGTTTGGACATACATATCTAAATAGATCCTTAAAACAGAAGTCCTTAAGGGAAACGGGTTTAGATAAAATGATTTACTTGTTAACATTGTTAGCATTAATCTTATTTTGTTGTTTTATTCTATTGTAGTTCATTATTTAATTTTATTTTTTTATCGTCTTTATCCACATTCCTTACCGGTAGATGGCGGTAACGCACACTAAAAGTTGCTTGTTAAACGCCAGTAAAAACCAGGAAGAAGAAGAACAAGCCCTTATTGGCTAATTTTACGGAAACACCGGTTTTCAATTTGTCTAATCGCGGTAGTTTTGTGGGTAAACAGAGCGTTCGGATAACGAGGAGGCATATACAAGATTATATACAGCACTTAACTTCAAAGGTGAGTCGACCAGTTTTAAGGCGTTAATATTTTCTAGTTAGGCCAGTAATTGTGTTAAGACACCTAACTAGCGTCATATGACAAATTACGACAAGCCGAACTTTTTCTGTGTAGCTAATAATAATCTCCTGGTCACAGGTTCAAACCCCTTTGCGATAAATGGTCCGCCAAGATGACACTTAATGGCGGGGTTAAGGCTCTTCTCAGATGGGTACGTTGCTATATTGTACATTAGTTCTTATCATTAGGGTTACTGACCCAACTTCTATGTTGTTTTTCCAGGTCAGGACTATACACTCTTGCCACCGAGATGTTAATATTGAAGCGTTACAAGATGGGGAGTTGTTGCTTCATGTTGTTTTCAAGCTGTGAGTATTAGAAATACTAGTAAATACTAGTAGATGGATGTAAAGTAATAAGTGTAGGGGGCATTAAAACACAGTGGGGTTTGTTTCTGCTATTTTCAGGAAAAAGGAGCCAAACCCGCCTTCATTTACCACAATTGAAGAGCGCTTTAAAGTCATTGCAGAATTTGTTGAACGTAAGTGTCTGTCTTTTTTTTTTTTTTAAGTATCCTTCTTCTTTCATGTACTAACTGTCAGCACACTTGGAAACAGATGGGTGTATCACATACCTTTTTTTTTTTTCACTTGGGTGTTGAATGCAATGATTTGCAGTAATTTCCACTAAAATTGTAAACTATTCCACCTTTTGTGATTATTTGATAACAAACCTCCCTCATTTCTTCTTTAGAGCATTGCAGATTTAGTCCAAGCAAAGGCACATCATTGTCCTGGGACAACATAAGAAACGTCTCTAACCTCAGTGTAGAAACTGCAAAGGTACAAATGGTGTAAATCAGTCCGAAAATCACAAAGCGGTCGGCATCGACTTTATCTGTCCATCAGTCGTCACCTGAGGTTGGTTTGTGTTTATTTTGGATTTTCTGCGCCCATCTAAAACATCTTCTGTCATGTGGTTCTCTGGTGCAATGGTTGAGGACTGTTTGGTGTCACCTTTTTTTTTTTTTAACAGAAAAAGTTGAAGGCCAGCTGCTTCCCTCGTCCCCTCACTTCCAAAAACAAGAACATCAACAGTGGACCCTCCAGCGCTCAACTTCACCCTGCCCTCAGTCCAGTATGTTTGAGATTCAACGTTTATACAACAAATCTGGTTTGAGTACGGGATATATGGGATGGGCCTTTGACGAAAATCCCCTGATCATGTCTGACATCATGTTGTCATTCATGTTGTCATTACTTGAGGCTGAATGAACAGCACTTCTGCTGGTGGCAGCCAAGTACTCTACTTATTGTAGACTCTGTTGCTTCAAGAGAATTCAACTACATTATCATCTTCCACATTTTATTCTCAGGCTGACCGGAGACAATCCATGATGTTCACAATCGACAACACCCCAAAGAAAAACAACAGCTATCTGAAAAAAGGCCTCAGTAAGCTACGGAGCTCCACCCGCAAATCGCCAGGCAAAACCTCAAAGAGGCCTCCCGCTGATGTGCTGGCCAAAGAAAACATGCCGGCTGCAGTGGGACGAGGGGGCAGGTGTGGCAGCTTCAAGTCACCCCAAGTGCACTCTCAGGAGACCAGGAACTCCCCACAAACCGTCAGAAGGTCTGCAAAGTCTCCACGGCTCCACGGTTTGAATCCCGGTTCTCTTAAATGTAGGATGTTTTAGGTAGCCTGGACACTGGATTCTGGAAGATTGAACAAACATTTGGTCCGTCCGTTCACTTTCAAACGTTCGCTTTTCCTGTTGAGCAAGCCATGCTTCTCATAGTTTGGCAAAGAAACAATTTAATTGGCTCATTTTGAGTGACTTTCACAGCATTTGCCGTCACGCAACCGTAATAACTGAAGTAATTACGCCTGCAAACTGCTGCTGCAATCTGTCGGTTAGCACGATTATACAGTATGTTTTTGGTAGGGATGCAACAAAAGGGATACACAAAATTCTTCTAATCTGATTAATTTATTCCACAGATGATGTGACGGGGGAAAAATGGCCTTCGTACTTCACCCAAGCAAACGCTCACTTTTAATGCACCTTTATGGTTCTTACAGTTTTGTCTTCAACAATAAAATGTCTGAAAACGACTAGTGATTATTCTGCATGTTTTCCTCAGGTATACAGTAGTCCAGTCTAAATTGACTACTTTAAAATACATCTGATATCACACATTAAGGGGAATTCATGCATTTAGATTTGAGGGCAGCTTTTGATCCCTCTTATCTGATTTTCTGCTTTGTTGAATTTTTATTTTGTTATAATTTAACCCTACATCCTGCAAAATATTGGACTGGATGCAGCAGAGCAATGTACTGAAGAGGTAAGAGGTCACTTGTTTATGCACATAGTGTACTGCTTATTAAATACTCTGCAGTATGTACGTGAATGTGAATGAATTATTGTCTATATGAGTGGTTCTCAACTGGTTCGGGTGTGGGACCCACCATCAGATGCATTCACAGACATTGGGTCAATACATTATTTAGTAATGGCTCTCGAGCCACCAGTTCAGGAAAAGAACCACTAGTGTGTGGTGTGATTGACAGGTGATCGGTCCAATATGAATCCCACTTCTAACGTCTTTACAGAAGATTGATTTATAAAAATGTATTTTACTAGAGTGTGATCAGAAGTCTCAAACAGTGATTTATCATTTCTACCTCACAGTGCACCTTTTGTGATTTGCAGAGCGGTTCCTCTTCTCGTCTTTTCCGGCTCATTTAATGCCACGGTGCAAGAAGATGTTCATGGCTACGTCACGCAGGCGGCGTAAGCGTCATGGCAGCCGCGTGGACAGTGAATGCTGCTATGCTGATTTGTCTCTTGACTTCGTTCCAGGCCTTCTCCTGGTCTGCTGAGTCCTCGATGTTGAACAATGCGTCATAAATCCCAGGGAATGACTCCCCTGCGTATTTATTATGGCTGCTCGGAGCGAATATCACATGCCTGAAAACAAGATCATCAGGAGGATGACGTCAAAGTCCAGCAGTATACAGTCAAACGCCATAAGAATAACCTGTGCTTTATGATTAGGATACTGCTGTATTGTTTACTATCTTACACTACCTTGGATTGTTTTATACAGTCCACAATACATGCACATGGTCGACAGTTATACCTGTAGAAAGGTCGGCCAGGTAATCCCAGGGGGTCTATAAAGGCTCTCTCAAGATACATGAGCTGATCATTCATTGCACGTACCTGCAGAGTACTGATGCACACAAAAAAATCACAAATTGGGTTAATTAAGCGTGCAAGCTGACATTTTAGGACACAACTGTCTCATTACTCTGCCGTGTTTATGTTTTGTAGGCGCTCATGAAAGTCCCTTGCAGCCACTGTGAAGTTTTCCACTGCTGAAAACAAGGAATCTGTAAAACAAATATGCACAAATCGTGACTACGCTGTAAAAAGACTAAGCATTGAAATTAATGTAATGTAGTACTGGGACTTACCAAATGACACCTTGTATTTCTGCATCTCCTCCATGTGTCCCTGTCCTAAGACTGCAATGCTCCTTGCATACTTTTGGAGAGAGAGGGCGTACTGGTTGGCATCGAGAGGGATGATCTGTGAATCCGCCAGGAGGAAAGTGAGCCCCCCTCTCATTTGGGCCACAGTGCGAAGTCTTCTGAAGGTAGGGTCGTAAAACTTCTCCACAACCTCAAAGGTTTCATACACGGTGTGATAGACGGGGAAACTGCTGTATCGCTCTGTTTTCTGCAAACACATGAAAGTGGGCCTGGGTGGAAAAAGTCTGGACACCTCTGCGTTAGACTATAAAGGTGTTCATGTTATGTATGGCTGGTGAGTGCACTGCACTGGAGAGATAACAAGCACACAAACGTGCATAGCTTTGCATCCAAAATAGTACCTGACGTGCAGCCACGCTACAGCAAAGTGCTAAATAATATTACCCAGTTCTTGGTGTATCTTGCTCTGCCTGCTGCAATTCCCAGACGGACAAAATAAGCTTCAAAATCACTTCCCGAGCCCAGTTTGTTGATCCTACAGAAGACCAGGTAGAAGAAATACTGACTCAGACATTTCTTAGATGACATCCTTGATTGTTTGACTGATGATTGCAAAGGCACAATGAGATATTTGAGTTCACCTTGACTGAGTTCCAGTGCTTTCATCTGACAATTACGCTTGCCCAAACAGAATCCCATAACTCAAAGCAGCTGATGTTTTAATATTCTGAATTTGATGATGGAGGGGAAAAAAACAAGAAATGTGTCCAATCCTCTGCGTGTTATAAAAGGCGACTAAAGGAGGAGCTACAATATGTCCTGCATTAGGCAGCTGTGATGTAATGCTAATGGTTTTATTTCATTTGAACATGCATCAGATTACAATTGAGTGCATCCCATAATCAGTTCACAGTTCCACATGTCCAAAAGGAGTAGGAAGAAGCAAAGCTTATTAAATCCTACCCCTCCATCTGGTACTTTTACAATATGTTGTGGTACGGGAGTGTTGAGGGAAGATCTGGATTTCAGAGTTTTGATGTAATTTGTCTTGTTTGGAAGTTGTCATTTTGGAACGTTGTCCTGAAGTGACAAAGTGCTTATCTTGGCCAGACCTGTTGACGCATTCAAGGACTTTCATATATAACTTGCCTGGGTGCGTCACGGTCGTTCGTCCAGTTGTCTTTCTTATGCCAACTTTCATACAGAGAAAGTCCTTCCTCGTCTAACTCTGGACTGGCCAACTGCACAGACAGACAAACACACAAAGAAAGCAGGAAGTGTCAAACAACACTCAACTAATCTTTCATGATGTGAGCAACCTATTGCATGCTCCCTCAGGTATAACATTTAAATTGAAAGATTAGGTATATTTACCTGCTTGGTGAGGTCATACACAAGTGTGTGTAAAGATGGAGTGCAGTCAACCCTCAACGTATACATACCTTGAAATAACAGAAACACACACACAGGTTATATTCAATATAATATACGCAGTAATCTTGACAAGGAATATTTTCCTCACCCTCAATGCCAGAGTCTGCATTGATGTAGGCCACAGCTCTCTCCTGAAGCAGCTTGGCATTGTCCTGTTGAGGAATGCGGACTGAATCGTTGTCATAGTCTGTTTCTTGCGCAATAACATTTCTCATACGTACAATTTCAGTATTAACATTAAAATTGTAAAGATAGTTACAGTGCATTTAATTAACCTTGAGACATGGAAGGAAGGAATGTTTGGTGGAGATGCCGTAGATGCGAATTGGCAGCCATTTTTCCATCAGACTACCCCATGGCAGCTGTGACTACAGATATAGAAAACCACCACCAGTGTGTGACTGATAAGTGATTAATGGGTTCTCTTGACTTGAAAAGTGCTATATAAAATTATCAATAATTCGTTTTCTACCGCTTATCCTCACGAGGGTGGGGGGGGGGGGGTGCTGGAGCCTATCCCAGCTTTCTTGGGGCGAGAGGCGGGGTACACCCTGGACTGGTGGCCAGCCAATCACAGGGCACATATAGACAAACAACCATTCACACTCACATTCATACCTATGGACAATTAACTTGGCATGTTTTTGGAATGTGGGAGGAAACCAAGCCACTCGACCACCTTGCACCTATATAAAAATCTAATCCATTAATTATTATGATGATGTTTAAGCAGCAGACTAAATATAGTACTTGACTCCACTATCGCACTCGCATACACCACAGTGAAATAGCAAGCCAAGCTTCACGGTCCCAAACTCTACCACTAAGAAGAAGAGAAAACATTGCCAAAGTCCTACCTCTGCCCATTCTGTGGAGCCCAGCAGTCCAAATTCCTCTGCATCCCAGCTGGCAAATATTATTGTTCTTCTCGGCCTCCAGCCTGCACACAGACACATAAACAGATTTGTTATTATAAAGTAAATATTCTCTCCTGATAGTTGAAGATGGCTCGATAGATAGCCTTACCTTTACTGACAAACTTGCCGGCACTGCGAACGACTTCATGGACCACAGCAGCTCCCGACATGGGATCAATTCCTCCAAAAACCCACGCATCCCGGTGTCCGCCAAGAATCACATACCTGTCTAGTCCAAAATGTTTGACAAACGGTACCGTCATTTCATATCTCTGCCCTTTTTTTTTAATGCGCCAAACAAAATAATTCAGATTTTAGCAGCTGGGTGATAAGGCTGTAACGCATCAAAGCACTAGACCAGGGGTCTCAAACTCACGGCCCGCGGGCCGACGCTAGTTTGAGCCCCCCCACCTTGATACCAAAGTTTAATGTTGAAATGACAGCTTAAAGCTGTGTGCACACCGGACACAATTAACATGATTTTGCCCCGCCCATACTGTTGCCACACCCTGTTACCCTGCCCTGTTTTGCTTTGGATTAGCAATGAAGCTAAAGGCTTATGACGCTAGGGTACAAATAAATGCAGGAAATTATTTGGAATAAAAGGGAAAATACACTGAAACTGAAAAAGTGTAGGGTATAGCAGAAGCAAAAGCATTGAATGTATTTTTTTTTATAGATTTTTTTTTCCAGTTTTTAATAAATGCGTTTTGGTTTTTTTTTTTTTGAAAACCTGATGTGGCCCGGCTTCACCCAGAACCTAGCTCCGGTGGCCCCCATGTAAATTGAGTTTGAGACCCCTGCACTAGACCATGTGTCAAACTCAAGGCCCAGGGGCAAGATGTGGCCCGTGAAAGCCCACTTCAATTACCATTTCAAAGCAAGTTATCAATTAATTTGTTCGTAAAAAATATAATTAGCAAATTAATTAGGCTATAGTTATATTCATAAATATTGACAGTTACAAGTGGCCCTCTCGGGGCAGCCATAGCTGTGACAGGAAGCCAGTGTCTTTTTAATGCTGCACATAAAGGAGTTAAACTTTGGGGTCAGGTGGTTGTACCTGGCTCAAGAGTGCCTCGAATCCTTCCAATGACGTTGTAGATTCTGGTCACCTTGATGTTGGTATAGATGTTCATGCGCACTGACCTACAGCAAAAAGATCCACACACAACCAGTGAGGCTGTGGTGTGTCATTAAAAAAAAAAAAAAAGATGACTTTTTTGGGAATGTGAGAAGATCTTCACACTTCAATTTAAATGTTATGTCAAACAAATATTGTGGGAATGTATGTTTCCCCCCCAAATAGGACGTACAAAGCCTCCATTGTGTGTCATTTGGCTGCTTGCCACCAGCTCATTAGCCAAAAGCCAGACAAAAAGTGCAACAACAAACAAGACAATGCAAACACATGCATAGTAGCGCGGTGACGGGGCAACTACAGGAAAGTGGACACAAATTATCCGAATTGAAGCACTCACTGGTTCTTTACGTCATCTGTGAAACCTGGACCAATCCTGTAGGAAACGTTTAAAGCGCCTTTCCAGTTGCTTGGTGGAGTTGGTCCTCCCATGTTCCTGTTGAGTGACTTTGTTGAGTTTGATTAAAAATTCCACCAGCATCATCAAAGGCAAATAAGAAAAAAAAATACTTAAGGAGGTGAAATGCATCATGGTAGCCGATAGGATGCACGGGAATGCTAGGAAGTCCCACTCCATCTTCAGGAGATGTTCTATGGGTATATTCTGTAAGGGTATTGTACAGTAATTCCCATGTCAGTAAATCCCATCGGAAAAAGTATACATACTGTACTTGTACCTTTAGCTGGGTATCCGGGTGTGAGCGCATCTCCTGCTCCATTCAGGTTCATAACGTTTCCTCTTTGAGCTCCACCACCTGGAAGGTTCCAACCTTCAGGGTAGGGCTACATATGCCAAAAGCAAAAACAAAAATGTTTTGTTTTGAAATGTTCAAAATAGAGTGGAGTATACCATTATTATACAAGCAAAATACCTTGACTCCTTCAGCACTGTAATCTGCTGGATCAGAGAACAAAATAATTCCTTTTGCGCCGGCTAACATGGCATTCTTCACCTGATGGAGGAGAGAGAGTGACAGTAGAGAGTGATATTTTGGTCGTAACAATGTTGTTTTTATTGTCCAGGCAGATTTCAGCTTCAATGTGTTTCATGTCAGTATAGCGCCCCGGTTAGTGTGGTTTTTTTTTTGTTTTTTTTGGTTAATGTACACAAGAATTTTGCCTTGGTTTGTGTACATTTTCCGATTAGCATAGAATATGAAGCGTGTCGCTGCGTCAGTCCAACTGTGTTATTATAGTATTTTTATCACAAAAAGTTTGCATCCTTAGTTTGCTAACACAATCCTCTTCTTCTGTCTCTTCGGTTAGTGTGTTTTTTGGTTAATGTAGACAAGAATTTTGCCTTGGTTTGCGTACACTTTCCGATTAGCATAGAATATGAAGCGTGTCGCTGCATCAGTCCAACTGTGTTATTATAATTATCTCCAAGGCCTCTAACATGTAATGTCCCTCTGATGTCCCCCTACTTCTTCCTGATCCTATCCATCCTGGTCACTCCCAATGTGGACCTCAGCATCCTCATCTCTGATACCTGCTTCCTGTCTTTTCCTCAGTGACACCGTCTCTAGACCAAACAACATCGATGGTTTCGGCAACCGGAATTGTCACTTGTCTATGATCAGCTGTTGACTCTCAATGCAAAGTAAACACGGACACCATCTTCCTGTTTTATCACGAGTTATTTCATGAATTCAAAAGTGTTCTTTATCATATGCTGGCACTTGCAACATTCTTTGACTCCGTTTCGGGTTATTTTGCAGCCATGATAAAAAGAAAAGCAAAGACCTGAGATGCAGTTAAAGTAAATAAATAATTCACGGCACAACAGGAAGTTGGTGCCCGTAATCTCTTTCCTTCATTACTTATATGTTCTGAATTGTTTTCTGCATGTAAAATTATAATTGTAAAACTATAAACGCCTGTTTTGCAGTAACATTTGTCCGTTTTTTTGTTTACAGCCAGAACGTTCCACTTTATTAACAATGGGACTGTTTTTTTTTTTTCAGATTTGCCTCACTGGTCCAGCGAGGGAAGGAAGGCAATTTCTACAAATTTCCTACCTTATTGCCTCGAAATATTTTCCCATATCTGACAATGACGATCTTCCCAGTCACATTAATTCCCATCTGCCTCTCCAACTGGAAGAAGTCTTCAGTTCGGCCATAGTTGACATACACCAGATCGCCCTGCACAAAAAGAAAACACAAAAGCGAATTCTCATTGATTACGCTTGCGGTGTATCAGCATGACCAAGCTGTTATTGCTTTCTGCACCTCAGGTTGTCCTTTGGGAGAGAAGGCGCTGTATGGGGGGACAATGTCGGCGATGTCTTCATAACCCTCGGGAACGGGCTCAGCCAAGGATGTGGTAAAAATCTGAGAAATTAAATTAGATTTTAGACAATTATTGTGTTGTGATTGTGACAGCATCTCTACTCATGCAACATGTGCTTCATCTCAAACCTTTGGCCTCCTCTCTTACAACGTTGTCTCATATAGCATAGTTAATCTCCACGGGATATAAACGCCATAAATGTCAGCAGACTAAATACTAAAACGGTCACGACTCTATTGACCTCAAGATAAGACTGAGCAGACAAAGAGTTGAAGATACGTATTTTGTGCAGGATACAGTATGTGCGCCCCTGTACCTCATCGCCGTTTGCGTCCACTATTGCAATATAATTGGGCTGCGATGCGTTGGGGTAGGACAGCAGGACATCGTACGGCACCATCTCTACAGAGTCCAACCCAAACTCCTGCCACTCCTTCTGAATCTGCTCTGCATACTTCAGATTCTGTTCCGTGCCGGCCAGATGGGGGAGGCGTGTAAATTTCCTTTGAGGGGAGTAAATTTAGCAGTTCAGTGGTGGGACTGCTGAAAGCGTGTGAAGGAGAGGAGGATTCCAGTTCCCTAAAAAATTTGCATGTCTTGGAATAATGGTAGATAGGAGAGTTCCCTACTTACCTGAGATGCTCTCTTATCTGACTAGGCTGCATTTCTTCCAGTAACTCCTGCAAATACTGACTGGAGGGAGTGTTTGTGTTTTCTGGATGTGCAGGCTTTGCAAACCAACCTGCAAATGTGTGTGGCATGGAAGTGTAACACATGCAATATGTCAAAGTTTGCACAATATATGCAAAAGAAAATGACTGTAAGTTAGGAATGACAAAGGATCACACTCAAGTAATATATGTTACAATATTCAAAGTTCCAACCATAACACGGTTGTGCCAAATACCGTAGTTTTCTAGTAATTTCAATTTAAAAAAACACACACACTTGGTTAGCTAGCTCACGACACAAAAGTCCCAATATGTCAACGTACACCTTCTAGTAAGTGTGCGTTTTGTGTATATGTTTACTTTAGCCAAACTCACCTATGAGGAATCCCAGAAAAAACAAAGCTAGCACAGCCACAACCCACAACATCCATCGAACTAATTTGCCACTCCGTTTCGACATGATTGCTAAACGGAGGATTGTTCCACTCTGTCTCTATCTCTCTGTTGAATGGAATAGAAGTCACAGCTAAACTCCAGAGGGAGAGAGAGAGAGAGAGAGATAATGTAGGGCTTTTTACAGCCACTAGATGGCAGTACAGACAGTGAGTTACCGGAAGTAGAAGCTTGGCGGCTAGCTAGTTGTCGATAGGCGGCTATAAATGTGGGTGCCAAATAAATACAGGGACAAAATTGCTGAAAACGATAACCGAAATTTTCAAACTCATGGAATAAATTTGTGATTTTTCCCTTATATTGTTGAATAAAACACATTTTTTAGGCAAACAACAAATATTTGTGTCAACAAACTTCACCGTCCATAAATACAGTAGGACAAGACCATGTAAAAAAAAACATGAAACTGAGCAAAATAATAATATGGAATAATTTTGTCATTTGCCTTGTATTGTTGAATAAAACACATTATTTTTTAGGCAAACAACAAATATTTGTATCAACAAACTTAACCATCCATAAATACAGTAGGACAAGACCATGTAAAAATATCAACAACGTGAAACTAAATAAAATAATAATAATATGGAATAATCTTGTGATTTTTTTGCCTTGTATTGTTGAATAAAACACATTATCATAATCATAATATGCATTTAGATCTAAAATGATCAAACGATAAAAGCTTTTTGTGTTTGTGTTTCATCAGTGGTTGAGAGTCAACCACTGATGAAAACGGAGACGGGTGACTTAACTTCTGGTTTTGGTTGCTATTTTGTTTGCGAGCCAAGAAGATGCTAACAATGCTAACAACAACTTCTTTTGTGATTTAAAAAATGTGTTAAGAATGTAGATTGACTCACATTGTGTAGTCATAACACAACAAGATGTGCACCACATTATACGCCAGTGATTCTCAAATAGTGGAGTGGGTCCCCCCTTGGGGGTGTGGCGGGGTGTCAATATGTATGAATTTGTCATACTCAGCATGTAATTTGTCTCTTGAAAAAAAACAAAAAAAAAACAAGGCACAATAACTACTTGATGTTAACCAAAGAACATGCTAACCAGAGCGGACACTAACCAAGGTTCCATTATACGCCAGTGCTTCTCAAATAGTGGGGTGGGTGCGGCGGGGTGTCAATATGTATGAATTTGTCATACTCAGCATGTAATTTGTTTCTTGAAAAAAAAAAAACTAGCCACAATAACTACTTGATGTTAACCAAAGAACATGCTAACCAGGGGCGGACACTAACCAAGGTTCCATTATACACCAGTGCTTCTCAAATAGTGGGGTGGGTCCCCCCTTGGGGTTGGGGCGTGGTATCAATATGTATGAATTTGTCATACTCGGCATGTAATTTGTCTCTTGGAAAAAAAAAAACCTAGTCACAATAACTACTTGATGTTAACCAAAGAACATGCTAACCAGGGGCGGACACTAACCAAGGTTCCATTACATGAAAACATTAACTCCTCTTTTCCCTGTACACCAAAAGCTGCATCTCCACTCAACAGTCTACGGATGACACGACCCTCATTGGGCTGATCACTGAGGGAGACGAGTCCACCTTCAGATTTGGAACAGACCGTCTGGTGTCCTCAAGTGGGAGTTGAACATCTGCTCCCTCATCAAAAAAAGTCCAGCAAAGGATGTATTTATTTCCTGCAGCAGCTGAAGACGTTAAGCCTGCCAGCGAAAATGATGGTGCAATTTTACACCTTCATCATTTAAGTCCATCCTCACCTCCTCCATCACCACATGGGTCACTGCGGCTACTGCCAGAGACGAGGGCACAGAAGTGAAAGGTTGCAATCTGTCTTCCCTCCACGACCTGGACCCTCTGGTACTCTGAAGTATGCAGGTAAGATTGTGGCCGACCCCTTTTTACTGTGGTCACAAACTTTCTCAATTACTACATATGTTACATTAACATGTTCATTAATGCACATAATCACCAGAACATATTCTTCGTATTGTGTGAACTACACTACAATATATCAAGCTGTCACCTGCAGCAGTTCCTTTTACAGACGCTAGATGGCAATGAAAACAAATAATATTTTTGACTTTTTCTCTGACTGAATTTCAAACCACTTGAACAAAAATATGTAGTTAAGTTTGTAGGAGACTATTTTGATGCGTTTCATTATGTAAAAAAAAGCACTTTAACAACCACAGTTGAAACTAAAATGTAGTAAACACGAAAACAAACATAAATATATATATAGAAAACACAACAAGGGTTCTAAAATATTAAATTGTTATATAAAATATGAAAAATTCTCAAACAATTAACTTTATTCCAAATAAAAATAATTATATTATAATCATATAAAATTATTATATGCTTAAAGTGCTCTCTTTTGGGGATTGTAATATGTTTAATTCAATGCAACTATAAATCAAGTAACAAATAACATTCTTTTTCTGTGTCTCCTTGTTACAATATATAATATAATCTGTATAATCTGCAATAACCATGCTATAGTCATTTATATCCACACTGTATCATATAATTTCACGACTCATTGCACTACTGTACATATTACTGTTATTATATATTGTCACATTCATACTGTGCATATACTGTTTATAATCTGTATAATCTGCAATAGCCATATCATAGTCATAGCCTGTTATAGTTTGTACATATATCTGTCCATTTACAGTTCTATTCTATTTCTTCATTTATTTACTAATAAGGTATTTATAAATTTGCACTTCTGGTTGGATGCGAACTGCATTTTGTTGTGTACAAGTGACATGAGCAATAACAATAAAGTTGAATCTAATCTAATCTACAATAAACCTAACACAACAAATATGTACCTTTCATGTTCGGATACTTATTTTAATATATTTTAAATATCAAGTACACATATTAGAGAACCAGTATATTGATAACATGAAAGTTGACTAGTGTGGATAAGGGCGCCCTCTAGTGGCCATATTTATATATGTTGCCTTACACAGTTGATTGTAGTTCATGTTCTTTGTCTTCTTTTTTTTTTTTTTTTACCAAAAGGCATTCTTGCTCGACGTTTGAAAGAAAATGTGGTCGTAAATTTTTACTCTTGAGTTTTGTGTGCGCAGGATGGAGGCAACCCCCCCTCCTTTTTTCTCCCTCTCCCGCTCTCTCTCTCTCTCTCTCTCTCTAATGTACATAAGTTAAAGTTCCGGCCGGAGTTCGGATGTGTGTCTCCGCCTCAGCCATACCGGCTCTTTGGCGACAACCTCGGGCATGATGGTCGTGTCAGTGCGGAGCTGGCTCGCCAACGAGGGAGGAAAACACTTTGTCCTGGTAAGTGGACATTTTTCTACGTTTTCATGTCATTCCCCCTCAGAAGTTACGTGGACGCTCTGACGAGGGACTATAAGTATGATGTGTAGTACACAATGTGTAGTACGCAATGTGAGTATGATAACCGTTTGGTGTATTATGTGTGTGTAGATGCTGTGGTTGGGAGCTAACACCTGGCTGTTTGTCAAAACCTTCCTGCTGTACTCCACCGGACAGCAGTATCACTACCTCTACAAGATGCTTGGGGTACACACACACACACACACACACACACACACATACACACACACACAATCTGACACTTGATCTCAGCAAACTACATAATCTTAGGTCAGGTAGCCTTTTATAAACAACGTGTGTCCAAAATGCAGCCTGAGAGCTATTTATGCCCTGCAGCTAATTTCTATTGTCCTGCACCGCATTGGAATAAACACAATTCCTATGACAGGAAGACAGGAAGTGACATCAGAGGTTCAGAGTTGAGTTACTGCAACAGTAGCGTGTGTGTTTTTTAAAAAAATTAGGGCTGTCAAATGATTAAAATTTGGAATCAGATTAATCACATTTCCCCCAAATTAATTAATCATGATTAATCACCATGTCACACTGTCTAAAATATGCCAATTTTTACTGTATTTTATTGAAAGAAAGATAAATGATAGGGCAGGATTACATACTGTATATTTGTATGTGTTAACGGCGCCAAATTCACTGAAAATTTACATCAAGTTAAGAAATGCCACATGTCTGAAAATGTTAAATTTTTTTAAATTTTTTTAATTTTTGGAAAAAAAAAATGTAATCTATCTGAAAATCTATTTACCTAACACTGGTTTCTTTAAAAACAGAATATTGGAATCAGACTTTAACTGCATTACTATGAGCAATGACGAGTTGCATTCAAAGACACCAGACCATTCAAGTTGAATTTGCATGTTCTTCGGGAATTTTGTGGGATTTCCGAGCATACTTAAATGTAACATAGAGTACTTCCTCATGAAGAGTTACAAAGAATATCCCAGTGTTGTTTTTCTTTGCATTTTTGTTTATTTAGACCCCAGTTAGACGCATAATAAAGACATTGTTGCGATGTCCGGGGTGTTTATGCATCTCTCAGTCTAGTCTAGTTCAAGTTAGAATAAATTTCTAAAAGAGCGCCAGACTCGGTGTGACTGTGGATGCGTGTGTGTGTGTTAATTACACAAAACAAAAATATAATGGAATTAATGAAATAATTTAGTTACCGCTGTTAACGGGCTATTTTTACCAGCCTTAGTTTTATTAGGAATTATTGTGCCTCTTGTGAGATAATTCCAACCTGCCAGAAAAGCCTGTAATGAAGTATATTTATATTGCAGTAAATTACTGACACCTATGACCAGTGTAGAGTACATATATCATGTTTTTGAATGCATCTTCTAAATACCTTATATTTGTATTTTAGTTTCTATTTTTATGCTCAAATGCTTGTTTTAAACAATTCATATGTAACATTTGCTTAAATTTGCGGCTGTGCTCAACCACAAAACAGTGATGATTTATTAATTTGAATATTCCGAAAAAACGCGCTATGGTTCAGTGTAAACACAAGCATGTGCATGTCTTTGTTTTTCAGCAATTGCATTGAATCCCATCTCAAATGTTTAAATTTTCAACCTACCATAATGTAAACAAGTCCCTAAATAACACTTTATCAGTTTTCAATCGAAAATACTTCAGTGTTAAGTTTGCAGCGATTAGGTACATCTATACAGTCATATACCGCACGGTGGATGGAGAAATCAGGATATCGGAAAGACCTGGGTTCGAATCTCTGCTTGAGCATCACTGTGTGGAGTTTGCATGCTAGGTTAATTGGCGACTCCAAATTGTCCATAGGTATGAATGTGAGTGTGAATGGTTGTTTGTCTATTTGTGCCCTGTGATTGGCTGGCGACTAGTCCAGGGTGTACCCTGCCTCTCAGCCGAAGTTAGCTGGGATAGGCTCCAGCATATGTTTAGAATATGGATGGGTCCTATAGCGGTTCATTGATTGTTGAGAGTCACCGGTGAGCTAGTGCCCATCCGAGCTGACTTAGGATGAGAGGATCTGTCAATCACAGAATGCATAAATACAAACAAACATTCACAGTCATAAATATAAACAATTTAGCGCCTCCATTTAACTGAACATGCATGATTCGAACCCAGAACCGCCTGACGATGAGGCAGCTGTGCTAACCACACAATTCATAGGCTTTACTTCGGAAATTTTATACTCATTCAAATTCAGAGTGGTATCAAAGATGCTTGAGAGGTCATGTGGTACATGTTATTCCCCCCCGTCAGCACTCTTACTGTCACATGACTATAGGCTATTTTCGTTTAATTTACACGTTCATTTCTTCACACGCATGGTTGTGTGTCACGCTTGCGGGTCGATTGAATCCATGTGTACAGTATGTTTGTGTACCCTGTGTAATGGTAATGGTTTTATTTCATTTGAACATGCATCAGATTACAATTGAGTGCATCCCATAATCAGTTCACAGTTCCACATGTCCAAAAGGAGTAGGAAGAAGCAAAGCTTATTAAATCCTACCCTTCCATCTGGTACTTTTACAATCAGTAAATGTTACATTTGTTCACTTCCTGCTTTCCATAATACAGTTTAAGGCAGGGGTCTCAAACTAGTGACTAGTGTCGCAGGCCGCGTGTTGATGTGAAAGTTTAATGTCAGTGCGGCCCGCGCAAGTTTGATATGGATGCTGTATGGTATCATGTACCCAGAAAAAATTATTACGTTTGATTAATGTTCATGTTAAAGGTTAAATAACTGTTAATAGTTATCCTCCCTATCCGTGTGGAAGTGGTAAGTTTTTGGCTATTTAAGTTTAAAGGAAATAACTTGAAGGCTACCGTTTAGGTCGCTAGCTGTCTAGTTTGCGAGTTAGCATGTGTCTCAAGACCCTGCAGTTGCGCAATATGTTGTAAATAAAAAAAGTATAAATCGTGTATAAGTATAAAGTATAATCGTGTTTTGTCATGTCTACAGGGCTCTAATAATGCTTTGTTCATTTTAATCTGAAAAAAATAATTTGTCTACCCACCAACTATATGTGGTTTCTTAAGTTTTATTATTTGCCGTTTATTGTTGTTATTATATTTATTTATTTATTACTGATTGATTGATTTTCTTTATTCTTGATTTGTTTGTTTATTTTTCATCTTATTTTGTGTAGAAAAATAAAAATTAAGATATTTGAGAACAGTGGAATGTTTTATCAGAGCTTTTCTTGTAGAAAATCGAAACCAAAGCAAAGTTTATTCATTTTTCAGTTTTTAATAAATGCGTTTTTTTTTTTTGGAAAACCAGTCTCTCCCAGACCCTAGCTCCAGTGGCCCCCAAGTAAATTGCGTTTGAGACCCCTGGTTTAAGTTTTTTTTTTTTTTTTTAATTTTGTAATTTTTTGTCCCGTACCGAAGTACGAGGTGATATGACCATACAACATTATGACATTATGTTGCAGCCTGACCGGCGAGAAGCATGTGTGTCCATATCTCATACACACACACACACAGAGGTAGGAATCTGATGCTTTGTGGCCCATGTGAGTGTTGCTGTAATTGTTGTCACAAGTTCATGACAATGTGTGTTTTCTTGGTGTCAAAATTACCACCGGCATTTTCAGCACACCAATTATTCCGCTCAAAAGTGAAATGTATCGCACATAAGGCAATACTTTAAATTTCCTTCTCCTACTTGTTTTCTGACATAAAAACAGTAACTTCAAACTGGAATCCTCGTTGGATTATAAAAAGGCTGGAAAAATAAGATGTGGCAGCAAGCAGCATGTGTGAGCTATTCATGTGCAGCCTGACCGGCGAGAAGCATGGGGGAGCGAGGGGCAAGCGTGGGCACGCCGCTGGCTTTGACTGAATGCCTTGACACAGGGCTTAGGTCTGTGTGTGTGTGTGTGTGTGTCCAAATTAGGTATTCACTTATCTCACTTTGAGGTTTAGCTTTAGTCTTTACGAGAAGGAGTTCTCAGACTACAGACTTAAACAAGGGTTCATCTTCACTTTTAATCCAAAGCAGGCCGGATTTCTGTACTTTTTGTACCAAATCACCACCCTCGTTTCCTCCGTCTCTAATCTGTGCACCTGCATGAGACTCGGTAAAATGTTTTGTTATCTGAGGGGCTCTAATCAGAAGAGACAGCACCAGCGGTGCGCTCAGAGGTTGCAAAGAATGGCTTTAAACGTGCGGGATGATTGGAAGCCGTGCCAACAGCCTGAATTACTGATTACACAGCTGACATCCCTCGCGTGCCACTTGAGGTAAACTGCAGTGCAGCCGCTCTGGTCAGGTGATCCACAAATAGGTGTTACAGAAACTGATGGAAGATCATGAACATCAAAAAGTGGATTATTCACTTATTCTGTTCAAGATCACAAGGAAGCTGATGAGAGTTGCGGTACGCTCCAGACTGCCAAAAACTAATTAGCACATGGTTGAAGTGCTTCATGTGTCAAGGAGATGTGGACAGAGATACAGATATAAGAATTTATGGTAATGGTTTTATTTGAGTGCATCCCATAATCAGTTCACAGTTCACAGTTCCACATGTCCAAAAGGAGTAGGAAGAAGCAAAGCTTATTAAATCCTACCCCTCCATCTGGTACTTTTACAATTAGTAGCTGTTACATTTGTTCACTTCCTGCTTTCCTAATATATGTTTAAATTTAAAAAAATTTAAATCTAAATTTTTTTAATTTTTAATTTTTAATTTTTAATTTTTAATTTTTAATTTTTAATTTTTAATTTTTAATTTTTAATTTTTAATTTTTAATTTTTTTAAAAAACTTTTAAATATTTTTAAATTTTTTTTAATTTTTTAAAATTCTTTTACATTTTTAAATTTTTTAAGTTTAAAATTTTTAATTTTATTTTTTAATTTTTTTATTTTTTTTATTTTAAAATTTTTAATTTTTAAATAGCATAGAAGTGTTTCAAATGTACTTCTTCCCTGAGATCATATTTCTCCTCTCTTGTAGAGAAGTATTGGATGACATTTTTGGCTAATTGGTTATTTTTAGCCTTTAGCTGTTTGAAGATGAACTATATCAGCAAGTATTTGTGATTTTAGAAATAAGGAGTTAGTATGTTCTCTTAGTTAGTATGTTAGCATTATGAATTATCCTTACTGACCTTTTTTGCAGTACATTTAGTGAGTGAAGATTGCTTTTATAGTTATTAGCCCATATTTCCACACAATAAGTATGATATTGTTCAATATTGAAATATTTCTGGCCACCTTATGTTGTATATTTGTAATATGAGTATTCCAGCTCATATTTTCATCTATTGTGAGCCCCAGAAATGTATTTTTGTTCACCCTTTCAATGTCTACACCATCTATTTGTATTTGCTGGTGCATGTCCCTTCTGCTGTTACCAAATAGCATGATTTTAGTTTTACTTAGGTTCAAGGACAAACCATCATCATCATCAAACCATCTTTTTAGTGTGACCATTTCTTCTCTGACCTTTCTAATGATTTCGTCTGTATTCCCGTACTCCCTTATTATCATAGTTTTGGTCAGGGTGGCTTTAATGGAGCAATCCACCCCCACTATTTTAGTTGCATCACCCATCTGTCATCCAGTATGTATCAGGTAGTAGCCTGTCAACTAACCAACAGATGGACAAACACGAGCAGGACCACCCTGACTCATTGAAGCCCTAAACACAATTTCTTCTACTTCTGCGAACAGTATGGTATATTTTGATCTTTAATTTAATTAATTTAATTGAAGAACAAAATTTGGAACACTTATATGCTAGGACTACGTTAAAAAGCCATAGCTTTTCAGTATGTGGAATCAAACTATGGAATGGCTTGAGTAAGACCCTCAAACCATGCACAACGATTAAAATTAAAATTAAAATTAAAATTAAAATTAAAATTAAAATTAAAATTAAAATTAAAATTAAAATTAAAATTAAAATTAAAATTAAAATTAAAATTAAAAAAACTTAAATTATGTTAGGATAAAAATTTAAAAATTAAAATTAAAAAAACTTAAATTATGTTAGGATAAAAATTTAAAAATTAAAAAAAAAATAACTTAAATTATATTTGGAAAGCAGGAAGTGAACAAATGTAACAGTTACTGATTGTAAAAGTACCAGATGGAGGGGTAGGATTTAATAAGCTTTGCTTCTTCCTACTCCTTTTGGACATGTGGAACTGTGAACTGATTATGGGATGCACTCAATTGTAATCTGATGCATGTTCAAATGAAATAAAACCATTACCATCACCAATCATGAACTTGTAGCATGGGGCTGAGCAAAACGGACATATAAAAAGTCAACATTTTATTAAAGAACATGAAAAAAATGATGCCTTAGACTTTAAACGCTAGGTCAGGGTAAAAATTCAGATCCAGTGGCGTCACCTGTCTATATCACATTTCACTGTCGGGGGTTTTAGGAACCAGCATAACTGTGTGTTTTCTTCCAGCTCGGACTGTGCATCAGCAGAGCCTCTGCGTCTGTGCTCAATCTGAACTGCAGTTTGGTTCTGTTGCCGATGTGTCGCTCCCTTCTCACGTTTGTCAGAGGAACACACACGGTAGGAAGCTTTTATGCCTTTACATTTTGCTGCATAGATTTTTTGTTATCAAATGTGACATAAAAAACTGTGTCTCGAGAATCCTATTGTGAACTGTGGCATCACTAAAATGAATAATTATACTGTAATATGGACGTGGCATGTATAAGGCGTTATTGGAGCCACGCATGAAGTGCTTAACACACACTGTAGACCTTGCAATCCAACCTACCTTGGTGTTCCCAGCATCAGCCACTGACTGACACGTGGCAGTTTTTTTCCTTCGGAATTGAACCGCTACCACCATCCTCATGTCCAAGATGTACTAATTGTACATTTGATCAAAGTTACTTAAGGTTTTGCTTCATTAATACTACGATTGTCGACACAATACCGCTTTATAACACATCTCATACGTTGAAGAGTTTGGTTTTTACAATTTAGCGAAATTGTCGCTGTATTTACAGAGTAGGCTGAACAAGCGTGGGTGCCCAAAGTGTGGCCCAAGGGCCGTCTGTGGTAATAATTTGATATGTTGATGTTTTCTTCAGAAATTACCACAAAATAGCATGAAGATGTTGGTCACACTGTTTAAATGAAGATCTGCTTAGTAAATAGAGTACAATTTAAATGTTGCCAGTTGTAGAAACAAAACAGAAATAGCTTATTTCTTTTTGTCAAAGTATTTCTAACATTGATGAAAGTTGGACACCCACGTTTTAGCGTATGTTCACCTACATTGGATCGGTTTTAGCATCATCAGAGCACAAAATGAATCCAAGTGGCAATCAAACACATGCGGTTTCGGCTAATCCCGGCACTTTTACTGTGTGTCATTCCCGCCGGGACACCTGGCTCTTAATCTGTAATTTTGTTCATTCCAAGTCTGTTTGATGAGGAGGAGGTCTATAGCGAACTAATCCAAGCATGTCTTCATGGACTCTGCTTTGTGCATGCCGGAACAGAAAAGGGTAAATGTCTGTGTTCAGTAAAGCCAACCTCCGATTAATGAACTGTTTAATTCAGAGAGGCGTCAAAAAATATGTGTATATAGTACATATTTTGTGTATTGTTGCTCATTCAACCCCCATTTTATCAAGGTATCAAGCAGAAGAACACGGCGGCTGCTGGACAAAAGCAAGACCTTCCACGTGGCCTGTGGGGTTGCTATCTGTATCTTCTCTGGTAAATGCAAAAAAAAACACAAACAAAAAATGATGCCGATTATTTAGTGTGCATGTGCATTTGTGTGTGGATAACTGGATCCATGCTGGCTCAGCATTCCTGCAGTATCACAGGCATGTCCCTCCAGCTGCTGGGTGTGTGTTCTCAGTTTTCAGCATATGTGTGTGTGTGTGTGTGTGTGTGTGTGTTCCTATGTATACGCTCATCCCATGACATCACTGGAGCCCCTCGCAGCTTTGTTGGTTGACTAGATTTTTAAGTCCTGAAGTACCCTGATCCACCTGTGTTTTTGTAGTATCACGGTACACTTTGTTTAAAAAAAAAAAAAAAAAAGAGGACAAGCAACCCAACGCTGTGTTTCTCCTCCTCTGTGAACTCATAGAGAAAGACAAACAAAGAGTTTTGAGCAATTAAACTGGACTTTTAAGACTTCAATTGAAAGTGCTATTGAACTTTTGGAAATCCAGTACATCTACGCCAGTATTTTAACTCTATGCTACTAAAATGGGCCGAGTGGTTAGCGAGTGCGCAGGCCACACAGCTAGAAGACCCGAGTTCGATTCCACCTTCTGAGTTTGCATTTTCTCCAGTTTCTCCATTCCAAAAACATGCTAGGTTAATTGGCGACTCCAAATTGTCCATAGGTATGAATGTGAGTGTGAATGGTTGTTTGTCTATATGTGCCCTGTGATTGGCCACCAGTCCGCCTCTTGCCCAAAGACAGCTGGGATCTGCTCCAGCACCCCTGCGACCCCTGTGAGTATAAGTGGTAGAAAATGAATGAATGAATTATTATTAAAAACTGGAGGTAGCAGAGATGTGGATTCTGAGGTTCACGTTGGGAGTGACCAGGATGGATAGGATCAGGAAGGAGTACATCAGAGGGTATTGGTAGGAGGATGCTGCGTTTAGAGCTGCCAGGTAGGTGTAGAGGAAGACCAAAGAGGAGGTTTATGGATGTTGTAAGCAGTATTGTTTTTCCACAACCTAATTTTCTAAACTTTCATTCATCGTTTAGTTTTTTTCTTGCAATATTAATTAATTCATTCATTTTCAACTGCTTATCCTCACAAGGGTCGTGGGGGTGCTGTCTTCAGGCGAGAGGTGGCGTACACCCTAGGCTGGTCGCCAGCCAATCACAGGGCACATATAGACAAACAACCATTCACACTCACATTCATACCTATGGACAATTTGGAGTCACTAATTAACCTAGCATGTTTTTGGAATGTGGGAGGAAACCGGAGTACCTGGAGAAAACCCACGCATGCACGGGGAGAACATGCAAACTCCACACAAAGAGGGTGGAATCAAACTCGGGTCTCCTAGCTGTTAGACCTGCGCGCTAACCACTCAACTTGCAATATTCGATGTTATTCTCACAAAATTCACGACAGCTGTTTTCAGTGAGTTAATCCGGAAGAGGATATAGGATATGCAATTTCCATGAAGAAAACATACTAATTTTGGTGCAGATTAGATTTATGTTAATGCCTTAATGGGCATTTGCATGCTGTATATTTAAAAACAAAGAACAATCATGTTGTGTTCAGCATGATATGATCTATAAATCTTCTGCCACCATTCCATATGCTTCATCAATTACACACACACATGTACGCATTTCCCTCAAGGCAAAGTTCTTGCATTCTAATAGAAGAATTCCTAAGTTGTGAGACAAAAGACAATGAGGAAGGGGGGGACTGTGAGTTAGGAGACATGGACTTAGCAAAGAAAGAGTGTGGGGTAGGAAAAGGGGGGGGGGGGGTCGTGGGAGTGGGAGAGGATGTGTGTGTGAGAAAAAGGACCCTTGTGTCTTATGATTACGCCCTCTTAATACCATCAGCTGTTGAGCGCTACGTGGTTAGCCGATGATGTCAGGGAGCATGCGTGTGTTTGTGATTGTGTACAAATGAGTCAGGAAGACGTTTTGCTGACTTTCCATTCAACGGACAAAGGAGTGTGTGTTTGAGTGTCTGCTATCTTCAGATGTGGATGTTTGTGAAGTCCTGAGGTGCCTGCAAGATCCTTGTGTGCTGTTTGCATAACGCTGTGTCCTTCTTCTTCCTGTAGTTATTCACGTTTCTGCCCACCTGGTGAATGTCGTCAACTTCAGTGGGAGCTACTCGGAAGACTTCCCTGCTCTTAACTTTGCTCGCTACAAAGGAGAGGTGAGAAACCTCCTTATCCTTTGCACCGCTATTGATGCGAATATAAGACGACGACGAGGTTTGCGCATTTGGAAGTGAGCCCTAAAAGTAAAAGTTTGGGAACCAAATGCTCTGTTTGAAAAGGCGTGGTAAAACCGTGTCTTTGTGACATCACAGAGAGGCGGACTTCCTTATATGGTTCATAGTTTGGAAGCACTTTGGGCATGTGAACAATCGCAGTGAAGTGGAATAAATTAAAACAGACTGTTTTGGCAGCTGGAATAGGTGCAGATTCTGGAAAATCTAAAAAGTTTTCGATGTGGGTTATTGTGTGTAGCTGCTCTATAGGAGCCCACAACTCAATACAAAGGGTCAAAAAACGTCTGAGACACATTTTTCCTGCACAAAATAAGATGAAAAATGAATAAACAAATCAAGAATCAAGAAAATCCATCAATCAGTAATAAATAAATAAATATAATAATAATAATAAAACGGCAAATAATAAAAACTTAAGAAACCACATATAGTTTGTGGGTAGACAAATTATTTTTTTCAGATTAAAATGAACAAAGCATTATTAGAGCCCTGTAGACATGACAAAACACGACTATAGTCACATTTATACTCTTTTATTTACAACATATTGCGCAACTGCAGGGTCTTGAGACACATGCTAACTCGCAAACTAGAGCGCTAGCGACCTAAACGGTAGCCTTCAAGTTATTTCCTTTAAACTTAAATAGCCAAAAACTTACCACTTCCACACGGATAGGGAGGATAGCTATTAACAGTTATTTAACCTTTAACATGAACATTAATCAAACGTAATAATTTTTTCTGGGTACATGATACCATACAGCATCCATATACTAACATTAAACTTTCATATCAAGGCGGGGGCCTCAAACTAGTGTCCTGCGGGCCACATTTGGCTTTACTTGCCCGAATTTTGTTTTAACTTGCACATCGTAATTAACATCGTTATTGTCGAGCCCTGTCAATAATAATAATTTTTTCTGGGTACATGATACCATACAGCATCCATATCAATTCACTTCGGTGTTAAAAAGGAATTTCTTGTTGGTGAATGATATGATATTAACGTGATATTCATGTTTTTATGTCTCCACAGGACCCAAAGCGAATCATTCTAACCACTGGTAAGACAGAAGACTATAAAACTCAGATTCACTTTACAGATGTCTGACTGGTTTTCTGATGTACTTTCAGTTCCAGGAGTCACCGGTGTTCTCTTGGTTCTCATCCTTTTCTTAATGTTCACTTCCTCCTCTTACTGCGTACGGTAAGTGCTCTTCACACATAATCCCTCTTTTCGAAGTAGACCCAAAAAGCTACATCGGAATAATTGAGACCCACATTGCGTTACGGTCAAGTCATGATTGATCTTAATGCATGTCTTATCTTTGTCTCCGAGCTCATGGCTCTGTCTCCACTTCCCGTCTTTGTTTTATTTTGCTTTGTTGGTGAGGAGTCACACCGTGTGCAAGCGCAAAAGAGAAATGGAAGATGAAGATGATAAGGAGAACATGCTTGCAGAGCATATCTCTGCTAAGTGTTCCACTCTTGGTGCTGTCATGACACAGGTCATAGTGGGTCACTCCCTGTGTGTGTGGTGTGTAAGTAAATGAAGAGCGGTCAAGAGGAATTTCCAGACTACTTAAGGCTGGAGGGCAATAGATAAGAGAGGCTGAGGGATTGATGCCACCCAACTATGTTGAATTATCCACATGAACATGACATTTAAGAAGACATTAACCCCACTGAAAATGGTAGTATATGCAAAAAAAGAAAAAGAAAATGGTAGTATGGTGGAACATAGGAATGTTGTACTGTTTCCAACAAGCGTACAATGAAAACAAGTGCTCAAACTTAGCACCGTACAAATAACATACTCACTGTTTGTGCATTTCTTATTGAATGCGACTGCTAAATAACCCGCTACGGGGCCAAAACAGCTGCGTGTGCCAGAACAATAATACCATAGTGCCACAAAATAAGACATTTCAACTATAAATGTGCAATAAATAAGGTCATCCCTTGCCACGTCATGGTTCGGCAGCTACCATTTTTTGTGCAAAAAGCAAGAAGAGGTGATGATGCAAATGCACAATAGAAGAGATCATGTTTGGTGCGGTTTTAAGTTGTAAAAACAAACATGCATCTTTCCCATTGAATTCCAGGCTGCACAGCAACCAGGAAGTTAAAAGCCTGCACCAGCTTATGCAATGAAGGGAGATTTTACTGCAGTTCACAGTTCCACATGTCCAAAAGGAGTAGGAAGAGCTTATTAAATCCTACCCCTCCATCTGGTACTTTTACAATCAGTAACTGTTACATTTGTTCACTTCCTGTTTTCCTAATATAGTTTTAATTTTTTTTTCATTATTTTTGTTTTTGTCACATACCGAAGTATGAGGTGATATGAGCATCCAATGACATAATGGGTACCATAGTAAGTGTCAATATAGTGATATATATATAGCACATCATGACTGGTTCAAGACTCTTCATCCTTGTATTTAGCAAACATCAACTGCTTGTATTGTTTCTTGAATTGGCTCATCATTGTGCATTGTTTGAGGGTCTTACTCAATCCATTCCATAGTTTGATTCCACATACTGAAATGCTATGGCTTTTTAACGTAGTCCTAGCATAGAAGTGTTTCAAATGTACTTCTTCCCTGAGATCATATTTCTCCTCTCTTGTAGAGAAGTATTGGTTGACCAAAAATGGCCGCTACCGAGAGGGACGGCTTTAGAAAAAAAAACTGGGATTGAATTAGTTCATGAATACAAGAAATTTTTTTTTTTTTTGCAAATTGTACATATTTGTGCCCAAATTAAGCATACTGTAAAAATGGCTGAATGTATTAAAGTTAAAATATATTTGTATATTCCTATATGAACTATGAAATTTGAATTATCTACCAAAAGCCACTATAATAACAACATTCATTCATGCATTCATTTTCTCCCGCTTTTCCTCACGAGGGTCACAGGGGGTGCTGGAGCCTATCCCAGCTGTCTTCGGGCGAGAGGCGGGGTACACCCTGGACTGGTGGCCAGCCAATCACAGGGCACATATAGACAAACAACCATTCACACTCACATTCATACCTATGGACGATTTGGAGTCGCCAATTAACCTAGCATGTTTTTGGAATGTGGGAGGAAACCGGAGTTAATAACAACATAACAATCATAATAATATTCTGTAGAAATGTTGTTTTTGTTAATGATTTTGGGTGTCTGGAGCCGATTAATAAGATTTACATTATTTCCTGTCAGAAAACTTGCCTCAGTTTTTGATGGACCTTGAAAGGAATTAATGACAAAACTGAGGTTCCGTTGTCTAGTTATACATTTTTCCATTTTATTTTATGTATAATGATATGTTTATTCAGAAAATGTTTTTGGATAAATTCTGCTTGGTCACATACATAATGTCTCACTATAAAGTGACTTCACCACCTACTGGTGTGGCATGCATATTACAGTATTTTTAAACATTTTTGTGGAACCATTTCTCCTAGCTGTTGAGCCGTGCAGCCGACTGTGTAACTTCTATCGAAAAAAAAAAAATCTTCTTAAGCTTAACCTAACTGTACATTAATACGGAGTTGAACAGCCAGCCTGCGTGTACGTGCATAGCACTAATTGCACTGTTTATAAAAAAGTAAAGATGAAAGAACAAAGGTCAAAGCTTCTAAAGAAGATGAATAGAAAGAGGTGGCTCAAGAGTTTGGCAATGTTCATTGTGTGTCGTGTTTATGGGCCAGGGGGTCGTTGTGTGTAATGACCCCTCTAATATTGACCTCTGATGTCCTGCTTACTCAAGAGCTGTGAGCTGGGAGTCTGTGCGTCTGTTCATGAACAAACTCAACTCGCTTTCTTCTTTTGTTGCTCCCCCCCCCCCCTCGTCTCTGTTTCTCATTCATCTTTTTTTTTTCCATGCCGCTAAATCTTGTTTACTGCTGTCTTTAAATATTGTCTTTGTAATTGGTTCTCATTTTGATTATTTCAGAATATACAACTATGAGATTTTCTGGTATACACACAACCTTTTCATCGTCTTCTACATCATCCTCATGGTACACATGGTGGGGTAAGTGTCGGTTATGTCCACTGGTGGGTGATATGTTCTATTAGCAGTCAGCTTACAACTTTCTTTGGCCCTGTGGTGGCTTATTTTGCAGCCATACTTAATAAAAAGTAACTACGTCAACCTGTGATGACACTTTACGCACTCACATAAGCAAATTAATTAACGTGACAAGACTGAGTCATCGATTCTTTCTTTGGTGTTGGGTGTGCGATCCAAGATGGCTGAATAAACAAACAACAAAAAATTCAATGTGCCAAATGATAAAACAGTTTGTGAGATGCAATTTTGTGCAATAACGATGACTGTGTACAAAAACAGAGGCCGTATTTTAATAATAATAATAATAATAATACAATTTTATTTGTATAGCGCTTTTCAAAGTACTCAGACACTTTACAGAAAAAAATGGAGTTGAATAAAAGCAAGTAAACAGAGTAAAAAATACATTAAAATACAACATTCATTCATTTATACCAGGGGTCTCAAACACGCGGCCCGTGGGCCAAATGTGGCCCACAGGACACTAGTTTGAGGCCCCCGCCTTGATATGAAAGTTTAATGTTAATGCGGCCGGCGCAAGTTTGATATGGATGCTGTATGGTATCATGTACCCAGAAAAAATTATTACGTTTGATTCATGTTCATGTTAAAGGTTAAATAACTGTTAATAGTTATCCTCCCTATCCGTGTGGAAGTGGTAAGTTTTTGGCTATTTAAGTTGAAAGGAAATAACTTGAAGGCTACCGTTTAGGTCGCTAGCTCTCTAGTTTGCGAGTTAGCATGTGTCTCAAGACCCTGCAGTTGCGCAATATGTTGTAAATAAAAAGAGTATAAATGTGACTATAGTCGTGTTTTGTCATGTCTACAGGGCTCTAATAATGCTTTGTTCATTTTAATCTGAAAAAAATAATTTGTCTACCCGCCAACTATATGTGGTTTCTTAAGTTTTTATTATTTGCCGTTTTATTATTATTATTATATGTATTTATTACTGATTTATTCTTGATTTGTTTATTTATTTTTCATCTTATTTTGTGCAGAAAAATACAAATTAAGATATTTGAGAACAGTGGAATGTTTTATCAGAGCTTTTATTGTAAAAAAAATTGGAACCAAAGCACTGAAAAAGTTTGTATATTTTTCTGTTTTTAATAAATGCGTTTTTTTTTTTGTTTTTTTTTTAAAACCTGATGCGGCCCAGCCTTGCCCAGACCCTAGCTCCAGTGGCCCCCAGGTAAATTGAGTTTGAGACCCCTGATTTATACACAGCTAAAACATGGGTAAAATTGGGGCACAGCAGTCGGGTATAAAAGTTAGATATTAAAAACAGATTTAAAGAGGTGTTTTTTTGTTGTTTTTTGAAACTGGGAAGGTCGGGGCAAACACGGTGCGAATGGGGCAAAGAATTCCAGAGGGTGGGGGCAGCGATGGAGAACGCTTTGTAAAATATTTTGTTAATTGTTGTCGAAAACCAATGTGTTCCTAAACCAAGGTTACACTTTTTCCAATGTTGCTGCCAACTCCACAGCTTCTTACAATCTTATTGCCTTTGTCTTTTCTCATCTATCTCGATGTCCCAAAAAGAGGAGCACTAAAATATCAGACCAACATAGAGGCCCACCCCCCTGGCTGCTTACGAGCCAATCAGAGTAGCACGGAGCAACAAGGGGAGGAGCTGGAGCAACGTGAGGAAGAGGACCGACCATGCAGGGAGGAGGCTCACTTCCAGCCCCACTATCCCCAGGTGTGTGTTGCAGTGTATTTCTTGGAGGGAGTGGGTCCTGTTTATTGGGGCTAGTGGGGCTGTTTCGTTGGGAGGGGTAGTCATCCTCTTTTTTTTTTTTTTTTTAACATCAAGGTCGGTTCTGTGCATGTACTTACCTCTGTGTGTGATTATGTGTTTGCACATGGTCGTTAAGCTACAAGGTGGTTCCATAAAATCCCTCTTAAAGCCATTTGTGTTCCGCAGGCTTGAGAGGAGCTGTGAGCAATTAGTCTGCAACAGGTACCTGCCAAAAAAGAGAATAGGGAACAGACGCATTGTTTCAGCATGGGTCATGTACACCTATTGGGCCTGGGTATTTGATTCAGATGTTTGTTTATTATTGTCATTTAATAAATATAAACAGCAGCTGCTTTGCTGCAACATAGCAGTCATCAGCTGTAATTATTATTTATACTTTTCTGATTAACAAAAATCAAGTATAAACAACACAGTGTTGAGTTCTAGTCCTATCTGGGCTTATACACAATGTTCGATTTCTGTGTCCGCTTACATAGACATGGATCTGGGTGTCCGGTCCTTTGTGTTTCTACTGTGCGGAGCGTCTGTACCGCTACATCCGAAGCAGCGATCCCGTTACCATAGTGACCGTCATCAGGCACCCTTGTGATGTCATCGAGTTGGGGATGTTGAAGAAGAACTTTAAAGCTCGTCCTGGGCAGGTAAGTGGTTGCATCTCATTTGTGTTCCACTCCCACATCATCAACATTTATTCATTTTCTACCGCTTATCCTCACAAGGGTGCTGGAGCCTATCCCAGTTGTCTTCAGGTGAAAGTCGGGGTACACCCTGGACTGGTTGCCAGCCAATCACAGGGCACATATAGACAAACAACCATTCACACTCACATTCATACCTATGGACAATTTGGAGTCGCTAATTAACCTAGCATGTTTTTGGAATGTGGGAGGAAACCGGAGTACCCGGAGAAAACCCACACATGCACAGGGAGAACATGCAAACTCCACACAGAGATGCCCGAGGGTGGAATCGAACTCTGGTCTCCTAGCTGTGTGCCCATATGCGCTAACCACTCAACATCTAATATGTTTTTTTTTGTTTCTAGTATATTGTTCTCAACTGTCCCAGTGTCTCTTCATTTGAGAATCATCCCTTCACACTAACGGCAGTAAGTGAGCACAACACATTACTACACATTCCCAACACACAATGTATTACCATATAGTATCCTATGTTCTCACTCTGGTATGTCTTTTTTTTCTTTCTTGTCTCTTTCAACATTTTACCCAAGTCATTTGATTGACAGCTGGATATTACACCTCACATTGTTCATTTGAGATCTAAACACACACACACACTGCATGCACCGTGTGTTATGAAGCTTACGGGAGGAGGGTAAAGAATCACTCTGACAGAGAGCAGACAGACCCCTGAGGCCAGTAATGGTGTCTGCCAACAGGATAACTGTAGCTGCGTATCCATGCTATGCTTCTTCCGATACCTTTCGGACACACTGAAGTATTTCAGCGCAAGTTCTGATAAGATTTTATGGTGCTTGTAAATATTTTAACATGATGTAATCTAAATGAACCGTTTGATGTACTATGTGTAGTAATTCATCAGGTTAAGAAAAAAAAAACATGGCGCTAGTATGTAATATCTTTGCAGGTGTTATTTATTTGGGTTTATATGTGTTTTAATGCATCGAGTGTGTGTGTGTGTGTGTGTGTCCTTCTTTGTGACTCACTCTCTGCTTATTAACTCTGTAGTGTCCCACAGAGAGCAAGGAAACTTTTGGCATCCATCTCCGGGTTGTGGGAGACTGGACTGGTGAGTGACACACACACACACACACACACACATACACATACACACATACACGTACACAGGGCTTTGACTTTAGAGTTTGCGTTATCTTCATTTTTTTGTGTTATAATGCAGTTATAATGTTCAATCATACAATGGATGTTCTTTTCACATACATTACGTATAAGGGAGGCCGTTTCCTTTAGGAGACTGTGACAAATGTAAACTTGTGTTATGGTTTCCACGTGCGAGTGCACACTTGCTTTGAGAACACAAGACGGGAAGTCAGCTTGTTTGTGTTGGCCCTTGAATCCGACATGATAACATGTTCAAGCATAAGACACAAACAGAACTACAATGTGTAAATGTGGTTACTATATACCTCTTCAGAAAAGTATTGCAGTATTTTTTTAATGTGGCACATTTCAATAAAAATAATTGTTTCACCATCGTCCTCCTTAGAACGTTTCACGCAGCTGTTATTTCCTGACTTGAGGACAGACTTGGACATCCTCCCGGTGGTGCATCAGAGGAGATACCCCAAGTATGTGGCGGGGGGGGGGGGTATGCGGCTGACGTGATTTCTCATGAAAGCTTAGAATCACAGAGAGGTGAGAGGTTATGACCTCTTCACCTTTGACCATATGCTCTTCCTGCTCTGAGTATGTGGGAGACAAAGATAGAAAGGCCTGCAGGGAGTGAGATTTTGTGGCAGTCTAATGTCTTGTATGGCCTAAAGGTGTGAAATACTGCCTCCTGGTGGTCAGGGTAGGTAAGGAACCCTACAGCTATTGTTCATGAATGTTCCTTGGACAGTCTCGTTGCTGTCAAACCTTAGATGGAGAAGTAGGAGGGAAAAAGTTCCATCTTACGACCACATAAGAATTAGATGGACAGGAATATGATTCTGTCCAATGCAGTCGATTCTACTAAAATCTGCATTTTTATGCATAAATGGGTTTTTCCTCAGTTTTAGTATAGGCGGAATGTTGTTGTCAAGCACACTAATAAATAGAATCCTGTGAAACAGTATTTGGAGTTACAGTACAGTATTCACATGGATGTAATTCTCATTTTTGCCAGCAGGGTGCGCATTCAGCCGTTATGGACAGCGATAGCGCCGCCATTGAACTTTCCAATCCATGCACACTTCCAGACGCTAAGGGCATGCAGTAGTTTTTCTGACGCCAATTAGTGTACAGACTATTGATAAAAGAACACGTAGGTTCCAGTATTTAGTCTCAAAGGATATTTCCTCAAGAATATGTATTATTTAAAGTCGCTCTTAGTCAAGTGAAAACTCGAAAAACTCCCTTAGCAAGCTAGTCGACGGCCGATTTGCTAGCTATATTGTTTGATTATATGTATTGCTAGACTTCTGTAATGATATAAATATAAACACATATTGGATTATATTAAGAAATACATTTATTTTAACCGAGAAACTATAACTGCTTTGTTGTTTTACGTGTTTATGTGTTACGTGGGCGTTTATGAGGATGCGTACTTAACCCAGAACAGGAAGTAAAATAATTTCCGTGTTTATATTTGTACTTTCTACACTTCCATGTCCAGGCTGTATGTGGACGGTCCATTTGGAAGTCCATCAGAGGAAGTGTTCAACTACGATGTCAGCCTTTGTGTCGCCGGTGGAATAGGAGTGACGCCATTTGCCTGTGTCCTGCATGCTCTGCTGTGAGTGCTTTGAAGTGTACAGTACATCACATACAATGATGGAGACTTGATTTCAGCTGTCATTTAAATGGTCCCTCCTGTCATATTGGGTTAACTCAGTGACGGCTGGAAGGGGTTCAGGTTGAAGAGGTTGTATTTCGTGTGGGTCTGCAGGGAGCTTCAGTCCTTCTACTGGTTTGCTGAGCTGCTGTGCGCCGTACATCATAAGGTTGGTTGACACTCTGTTACACTTTGAATGTTTTGCCAAATGTCAACACTGGGATAGCTGTTTGTGTTTGTAATGCTTCTTACATCCACTCCTGGTCAAATTCAAATTCATAAGACCAGGGGAACATGCTGGATGTGCCAAAAGAGTGACATTATTCCTCTGGGAGAAGGCATTGTCAACATTGTCCTATTGAAGTCCAGTTCCAGTTAAATTTTGTTAACTTGTCTCTCCATTATCCTAATTGTGTCTAGATGTTTTTGCATTGTAGTTGGTGATTGGGGACCCCTGATGTAAATGACTGTGTCCTTAGATGTCAGGTTTTAAAGGAAAAAATACAATTTAAAGGTTAGAGATGGGGTCTGTGAGTGACAAAAGCATATGTTATTCATAAATAAGAATAAAATATATGTGCAGATTGACATGAAAATACAAAATATGCAAAAATTGAGAACTTGCACTGTTGGTATTGCAGGAGAAAGACAATTAGACGTTGTTTTGGCACCACCTTGTGGATGGTGGCGGCTGTGCAAAAATAAATGAAACGCTTAAGGCTAATTTGGCTACTTGTTCTGAAATGTGGCAGCAGCTCAATTGAACAAGATTATTTTCTCTCTTTTAGTTATGGCATGAGAACAGACCTGACTACTTTAACTTGAAGCTTTACGTCACTCGGACAGACAACCTTCAGGTAGGTGGCAAGCAGTTGATTTCCCCCGCCTCCTCCTCTTACTTCCTTCCTCCTGGCTCTGGCTGTCTCGCGCTCTGTCCCGCCCCCCCTCCACCTTCCCCCTCCCTCTGTCCCTCACTCGCTCTTCTTCCTTTGCTCGCTCACTCTAGTTTTCCCTCTCCCTCTCTCGCAAGCTCTCAATATGTAAATATATGAACTCATTGTGTTGACACATGCATGTAGCAAGTCTGTTTTAACATCTATATATGGCCTGTTGTCAGCATAGGTTTTCAGCTCTCCTCGTTAGTATAGTGGTGAGTATCCCCGCCTGTCACGCGGGAGACCGGGGTTCGATTCCCCGACGGGGAGAATGTTTTTCAAATTTTATACAACATAACTTCTAGAAGTCAGTTGTTGGTTTATTGAGCTGCAGCATACATTCTTCAAAAACACCATAAAAAATATATTTTACCAGTAGGGGGGGCGGTGCATTTCGTACTACTATCACATGCCACTACTACCACTGTCATATCACAATCATATAAACCATCAATAATATACAGAAGGTACAGCCGGGGGGCCACCTCAGGCATTTCAAAGATGATCACATCCAACCTTTTTGTCATGTTTTCCCCCCACTGTGATCTTCCTTTCAAGTGTATATCTGAGGAGAAGTACCGGCCACTTGCATCAAGGCTTTTGGTCGGTCGACCCAGGTGGAAGATACTTTTAGATGACATTGGAAGGACTAACAGGCAGTGAGTATGATGCATTATCATTCTGTTCAAACAATTCATAGGTCACTGACACACTGTGTGTGTGTGGCTTTTCAGTCAGCGAGTGGGTGTTTTTTGCTGTGGACCTAAAGGCATCTCCAGGACGCTACACAGACTGTGTAACTCTGCACACTTCCATGGAACCACTTTTGAATTTAACAAGGAATCTTTCAGCTGATTGCAGCAAGGAAAGCATACATTTATTCACGTGTTGGACAATGGACTAATGTCATTGGGATTACATGGCTAGATGAAATATAGCCAGTGTTTGCGACTCTAAAAGAGACTATTTACGGACTACTTGTTATTCCTGGTGAGAGGATGTCACAACAGGACAATGATCCAGTACACAGCAATGGGCTGTGGAGGTTCACCAGAAAATGAGTGAATTCCACTGGATACCACTTATTTGAAGATGCTCTTCTTTTTGGAAGCTGTCATTGGATTTTTGCTCTTCTCTTTTCATTATTGACATTTATTCCTCAACACCAGTATTAATTTTGGGATATTTGGGAGTTAATCTCTTAGTGGAACAGTGTTGACTTTTTTGACAAGAAGAATAATAATCTTTCATCCTGCTTTTACTTTTTACATGCATATCCACACTGTTTATGTCATACCGTATGTCGGACAATACAGAAGGAAACTGACTGAATCGTACCAAACACATTACACATGAGTTGTATGAATTATTTATTTTGTTGAACTGTGTTTTGTATCAGTTGATTTACAGTCTTCTGAAAAGAGAGCACTGAATTTCATTTTGGTGGCAATAGCCTCATCTCTTGAAACAAAAAATCCTATATACAATTATGAAAAAAATACAAATTTGACAGTTGTTTTTGCACTCGACTTTCATGAGCTGAGTTCAAAGATCTAACTTCAAAAATATTTTTTATTTGTCCAAAAGGTCTGTTTCTGTCAAATACAGTATTGTTACAATGCTGTCTAAGTCTGCGTTAGTGAGCACGGGCAACAATGTAAGGCCACTTTAAAATGTGCAGTTTTACTGTATTGGGGGTGTCCAGGTTGGTCAAACTCGAGGCCCAGATGTGGCCTGCAGTGATGGTCATATATGGGCAAACAAAGTGTTGAGTTGCTATTTTTGTTGAATGCAATTATGGTATGTGCATAGTTCATACTTCTTTACAAACTGAAGTACCACAGGCAACATAAGTTGGATTGGATCAGATTTTAATGCAGCAACTCAGGCACATGAGTTAGTGAAAGATCACATGCATCACTATGATCCTTTAGCACCAGTGCTACCACCAAGTGTTGGAGCTTCGGTCAGTATAATAAATTATATTATTAATTATACATTGCATGATGAATGAGTGTCTGTATTCATCATCCAAGGTAATCTATCTCACTTATGTAACCTTATCAGGAAGTCTATGGAGCTTTATGAAAGACATTTGGCAGTGTAGATATGTATGTGTCGTACAGTAACATGTTTGTTGTGCATTTTGTGAACTCTTAAAACATGAGGCACATTTTCCTGAATTCCCTGCGCTGATGAAATTCTTTCAAATCATGAATTTTAGTGCACCCAACTTGTCAAATACACAGCATCCTATGTGAAAGGTATTCTTGATATACTCTTTACAGCAGATTCATTATGACACATTTTACCATGGGTAAATCTTTGGTATACACAAAGTACTACAAAGATGGAGTTTACTTTACAATCTAGGAGTATTTCACTTCCACTGTGGTGGATTATTATTATGTCTGTAATGATGTGAACTGATGCTAGATTTGATTTGATCCAGGAAAATATCCCATTGTTCCTCACATTCATGCGTTTGTGTAGCCCTGTGTGTGTTACAGAGTCGTCTGATAGGATGCCGAGCCTTCCTCGGAGCTGCTCTGAAGAAGTGGCTGCCGCTCTCCAAAAATGGACGCTCTCTTCCTCCTCTGGCTCCGTCTCCACTTTTTTCTTGCGGCAATGACCACCGCTGCAATGACCACCGTGATGAGCGCCCCCAGGATGCCCGCTCCGAGCAACCACTGCCAGATCTGCTGGGCCTGCTGGAGGTAAGGGTTAAGAACCTCTTCCACAAATCTCTGGCCTGTTAATGGAGCAAAGACACGATGACACCTTTTAGATAGAGCATTGGAAAATGGCAAATCACGAGCTGCTTTGAACTCACCTGGGTCCAACAGATAGGCGTATTCATATCCCATTGCCTTATTGGAGAGAAAATAGTCTCCATTCCTGTAAAGAGGCATGAATGGCACCATGTAGTAACCATCATTGTGCCCGATGGGGGCGTTGCGGAGCGGATAGAAGGTCCGTGTAGGCTGGTGGGTCCTGAGCCAGCGCTCATAGATGCTGTACAAAAGAGGATAGAGCGGTAGTGAGTGGAACCAGAACAGTTGTGGATGAGTGACAATGTGCATGAGTGCTACCTGTCTATAAAAGCATGGTGCAGGAGAAATATGGGGTCATTGGCGGAACCTTGCACAGACGACATGGAGCCATTCATGAAGACATGCAGGGCATTGTGCATCGTGCTTTGGCCTTGAACTGCTATGCCGGTCTCAGGACTGGCAAAACCTGATGGAATGAGCGTGAGCACTGATTAGACTTGAGAAAGCCACACATACATTACTATGTTTGAGACAAAAGTTTTGGGACACCTGGATATTCTATTCTCAGAGGCAACCAACAATATACATTCATTTTGTTACAATGTTATTTTGTTATACATTCAATGATAGCTAAGTTGAGTAGCTAAACTTAGCCAAATAGCTATCATTAGCTGACAGAAAACATGATTAATGCGTGTGTGTGTGTTTTACACTAATGTTACATTTTTTAAAGCAGTAAGAGGGAGGGATATAAATACGCAGCACATTCTAGTGTCAGCACCCTCTGGGTAGTCAGGGATCCTGTGCATACCGTTCCTTTTAAGACTAAGAAGGCCTAAGGGGTTGAGTGAAAACCCTGAAAGAGACTGGTATTTCTCATTTTTTTCACAAGAAAATATTTACAGATTTTTCTTTCCTCCGCTTCAAATTGTAATTTTTTTTTATGGCAACTAGACAGTGATGGCAGCAAATATAGTAACATAACTATTGCTGAACAACAGTGGCCACTACTGGCAGCAGGAGCAATTACATTGTGATGCGTTAGTACTGCAGCAAAGGGAAATTCATTCATATTATATTATATTATATTATATTATATTATATTATATTACATGACATGACATGACATGACATGACATGACATGACATGACATTATATTATATTATATTATATTATATTATATTATATTATATTATATTATATTATATTATATTATATTATATTATATTATATTATATTATATTATATTATATTATATTATATTATATTATATTATATTATATTATATTATATTATATTATATTATATTATATTATATTATATTATATTATATTATATTATATTATATTATGTGGCACGGGATATGAAAATGGATTGGCTGTGTAGAATAATGGACATTGTCACCATAATGAGTATCTATATGCTAGGCATGGGCCTTTTATGAGATTCTGACGGTGTGATAACCTTGAGCAAAACTATCATAGTTTCACAATATTATAATTACATATTGTGTTATTTTGAAATATCTTGCTGAAAAGAGGAGAAAATAATCTGTTGAACAGCTATTTTTCAATCAAATACCAGACCCAAAAAAATCCAAATGATATCTTAATAAATAAAAATGCAGTTCTTGATGCAGTCTACTGCAACTAAATATTATAAATATTATAAATAAATATTTACACTTATATTTATATATATCATAAATATTTTCTATTATCAACTGTTCTAATGTCCAGGTATTTCTCATTTTTTTCACAAGAAAATATTTACAGATTTTTCTTTCCTCCGCTTCAAATTGTAATTTTTTTTTATGGCAACTAGACAGTGATGGCAGCAAATATAGTAACATAACTATTGCTGAACAACAGTGGCCACTACTGGCAGCAGGAGCAATTACATTGTGATGCGTTAGTACTGCAGCAAAGGGAAATTCATTCATATTATATTATATTATATTATATTATATTATATTATATTATATTACATGACATGACATGACATGACATGACATGACATGACATGACATGACATGACATGACATGACATTATATTATATTATATTATATTATATTATATTATATTATATTATATTATATTATATTATATTATATTATATTATATTATATTATATTATATTATATTATATTATATTATATTATATTATATTATATTATATTATATTATATTATATTATATTATATTATATTATATTATATTATATTATATTATATTATATTATATTATATTATATTATATTATATTATATTATATTATATTATATTATATTATATTATATTATATTATATTATATTATATTATATTATGTGGCACGGGATATGAAAATGGATTGGCTGTGTAGAATAATGGACATTGTCACCATAATGAGTATCTATATGCTAGGCATGGGCCTTTTATGAGATTCTGACGGTGTGATAACCTTGAGCAAAACTATCATAGTTTCACAATATTATAATTACATATTGTGTTATTTTGAAATATCTTGCTGAAAAGAGGAGAAAATAATCTGTTGAACAGCTATTTTTCAATCAAATACCAGACCCAAAAAAATCCAAATGATATCTTAATAAATAAAAATGCAGTTCTTGATGCAGTCTACTGCAACTAAATATTATAAATATTATAAATAAATATTTACACTTATATTTATATATATCATAAATATTTTCTATTATCAACTGTTCTAATGTCCACTAAAAACGATGACAGTAGCGCGGCCATACCAGTGGAATGATGACCTTGGAGTTCTGCCACCTAGTGCTACTACACATGAGTATAAGAAGGAAACCTTTATATTAGTGTATTTTGTATTTAACCGGCCCATGCCTACTACATACGCATGTGGGCCTGCAAATGGGCCAAATATCCCTCTCTAGATTAGAGAGATTAGCCCAGGGATTACTTTCACATTCATTTGTTCGCCATGCCAATACAGTAATACGACTGTATTAACGTGTATGCGTTTGCGTCCGCCATTTTACCCTCAAGGACGTTCCTGAAGCTCATGTTGGCAAATCTGTCCATGGATCCCGTCTCGTATTGTGGGAGGCTCACAGTGAAGTCAACATCAGCTGATGTCGGGAGTCGTTGCACACGATTCATATCGTGGTTGCCAGGGTTACGCAACAGCGGCCCTTCCCCTGTAGCATTGCACAATGCCTCCCGACTGTTGTATTCTTCGGGCTGAGTGCAGATGACCTACACTCAAGCAAACATACACAAATTTAAATTTGTAGATGTCTCATCCTTTTCAGACTTTTGTCATTTTTAGCTCAATATACCTGTATAGATATTTTTGTTATTGTTCTCTCAGGAGTATCTAATATTTCTAATATAATATATATATAATATATATATTAACATTATATTAATATTTATTTATATTAAATATAAAATACATATAATTTAAATATAAAATATTAAAATATTAGAATGTATTTTAAATTATTTATATTATATAAATATTTATATTAATATTTAATATATTTCTAATATAATATTTTTGTTGTTTTCTCAGGAGTATATAATATTTATAATATAATATAATATATATAATTTATATATATATTAATATTTTAATATTTATTCATATTAAATATAAAATACATATAATTTAATGTAAAATATAACATAAAATATTATATTAAAATATTAGAATTTATTTTTATTATATTAAATATTGATATTAATACTTAATATATTTCTAATATAATATTTTAATATATATTTCTATATATATAAATATTATACATGTAAATATTACAAATATTATATATATATAATATAAAATATAAAAATATTAGAATGTATTTTAAATTATTTATATTATATAAATATTTATATTAATATTTAATATATTTCTAATATAATATTTTTGTTCTTCTCAGGAGTATCTAATATTTCTAATATAATATAATATATAAAATGTATATATATAAAAATATATAAAATATAAAAAATATATTAATGTTTATTTATATTAAATATAAAATACATATATTTTTTATATAATATAAAATATTAAAACATTTTTAGTATATTTATAGTATAGTATAACATTTATAGTATATAATTTATTTTATTATTTATTTATCATTTTTGTAGTATTTCTAACAAATCTAATCAGATCTGAAACAGTTCCTGTCTGTTTAATTAGAGAGCAAGAGCGTATTTTGAGCCAGTGGTCTGCACACTTAATCAGGAAAAGTTAATGAAATATTCTTGCCTTCCACGATGAGAAGACCGAGGCAGGGCTGATGAGGTTGGGGCTGAAGGAGCTGCGACCCCCCATCAAACTGTCAGTGCACACCTCACAGGATTGCGCGTCCCTCCAGTCCCAATATGGGATGGTGAAGTTAAAATCTCCTGTGAGCTTCCTTATCTCGTTCTCCCAGTGAAGCAGGTAGACACGATGCCACGGCAGAAAGGCTGCAGATTCATGGGCGAAGTCGATGTCGGTCCAAACGTTCCCCGGCCCTCCGAGGAAGGCGTCCCGCGACACGTAGTAGTGCATCCAGACAAACAGATCGTAGGCGTTGATGTCAGAGAACATGGGGTTTTCACCGTTTTCACCCATTTCTGATCTGGTCGCCGTGGCGATGACATAGTCACGGCTGATGGTGTTCTTGGCCAGATTCAGGTAGGAAATGAACTTCTGCTGCTCTGCACTTGACAGGGTCATGATATTTCTGCGTACGGATTCCCTGTACTCGGCGCAGTTTGCTCCCCAGTAGCCAAACCTGCACTCCCCGCAGTTAAAACCGCCGTAGTTCCCAGCACAACGACACGTGCGGTTGTAGAAAGCTAAAGGCCAGCGCTCCCTGTCATCGATCCCGCTGTGAGGGTACTGCGGGCCGTGGGGTTCGTCTGACACTTCCACCTCTGTGCAGAAACCACGGCCCGACAGAGCACCGCAGGCTGAGCCGTCTCCGTCCCATACCGGGCAGCACTCTTTAGTCCGTAAGCCGTCTGAGTTGGCGCAAGGGCGAGGGAATTGGCAGAGGCAACTCCCAAGAAGCTGCGAAAGAAGCACAACTAGAAGCTGACTCCTCATGATGATGAAATTAGGCTTGGTTGTTCTCACGGTAAAACCTGTTGGAAAGATGAGGAGAAGAGAAGCTGATGTCCTCACAAGTCGTCAGGCACAACTTTATGATACAATACAAGAATTCACGGCAGAAATCTTTTTACATGAATGTTACAAACTATTACCTTATTTTGAAAAACTAAATTACCTTGTTTCGAATTGATTCTGCCAGTGTGCCTTCCAAACTCCTTCCACTCCTCTTTCTCTTCACCCAGCCAACAGTCTCCCGTTCGCTTCAAGCTCATTGAGCTGTTTTAGGGGCCGTCCTATGACAAAATGTGTGATCTCGTTATGAGACTGGCGCACACACACACACAAAAATATGTGTGTGCTCTGGTACAACATCACATGCTTTGGATAATATTCCAGATTTTTCTTTCATTCTGTCTTGAGACCAGCTGACCTCTGCTCCAATACACCTCAGGCATACGTGTGTGACTGTGCTTGCGGAGAACCCCTTTGTATCGTCTTGTCCGGTTCCACGTTCACACACACACACACACACACACACACACACAAGGATAATTTATTAGGTTAAAGTAGAACACTGGCTGAAATAACTCTTAATAAGATTATATGATTTCAATAAGCAATAATTGTTCTGTAGGACAAATATAATATGTTGCAGTCGAGAAGGAAAATGTCCCATTATTCATTCATTTTCTATTGCTGGATGCTGGAGCCTATCCCAGCTCTCTTCTGATGAGAGGCAGGGTACACCCTGGACTGGTGGCCAGCCAATCACAGGGCACATATAGACAAACAACCATTCACACTCACATTCATACCTATGGACAATTTGGAGTCACCAATTAACCTAGCATGTTTTTGGAATGTGGGAGGAAAACCGGAGTACCCGGAGAAAACCCACGCATGCACGGGGAGAACATGCAAACTCCACACAGAGAGTGGAATCGAACTCAGGTCTCCCTCTGTGCAGCTCATGTCCCATTACTGTTTTAGAAAATGTACAAGCATTCAATTGTATTCAAAAATGCAAAATAATAAACTAAATAATAAATGCATGGAATGTTGAAATTGTTTTATATGCCAAAAATAATATTTAATACAACTCGGCTAGGCTCCAGCACCCCCGCGACCCTCGTGAGCATAAGCGGTAGAAAATGAATGAATGAATGAAATAATATTTAATATTGCAGTCTGTCTTTACACTCCAGTTTCCTCCCACATTCCAAAAACATGCTAGGTTAATTAGCGACTCCAAATTGTCCATAGGTATGAATGTGAGTGTGAATGGTTGTTTGTCTATATGTGCCCTGTGATTGGCTGGCCACCAGTCCAGGGTGTACCCCGCCTCTCATCCGAAGACAGCTGGGATAGGCTTCAGCACCCCCCGCGACCCTTGTGAGGAAAAAGCCGTAGAAAATGAATGAATGAATGAATGAGTCTGTCTTTACAATATGTCGACAGGGACAATTTTTAAAATTGTTATAAAAGTTTTATTTTGGGGAAAAAAAACCAACCTAAATGATGCCAAATTAATACATTTCAACATACAGTGAAGAAAATAAGTATTTGAACACCCTGCTATTTTGCTATTTCTCCCACTTAGAAATCATGGAGGGGTCTGAAATTTTCATCGTAGGTGCATGTCCACTGTGAGAGAGATAAACTAAAAAGAAAAATCCAGAAATCACAATGCATGATTTTTTAACAATTTATTTGTGTGATACAGCTGCAAATAAGTATTTGAACACCTGTGTATCATCTAGAATTCTGACCCTGAAAGACCTGTTAGTCTGCCCATTAGAAGTCCACCTGCACTCCATGTATCATCCTGAATCAGATGCACCTGTTTGAGGTCGTTAGCTGCATAAAGACACCTGTCCACCCCATACAATCAGTAAGACTTTAACTTGTAACATGGCGAAGACCAAAGAGCTGTCCAAAGACACCAGAGACAAAATTGTACACCTCCACAAGGCTGGAAAGGGCTACGGAGCAATTACCAAGCAGCTTGGTGAAAAAAGGTCCACTGTTGGAGCTATCATTAGAAAATGGAAGAAGCTAAACATGACGGTCAATCTCAATCGGAGTGGAGCCCCATGCAAGATATCACCTCGTGGGGTCTCAATGATTCTAAGAAAGGTGAGGAATCAGCCCAGAACTACACGACAGGACTTGGTCAATGACCTGAAAAGAGCTGGGACCACCGTTTCCAAGGTTACTGTAGGTAATACACTAAGACGTCATGATGTGAAATCATGCATGGCACGAAAGGTTCCCCTGCTTAAACCAGCACATGTCAAGGCCCGTCTTAAGTTTGCATATGACCATTTGGATGATACAGAGGAGTCATGGGAGAAAGTTTTATGGTCAGATGAGACCAAAATAGAACTTTTTGGTCATAATTCCAATAAGCGTGTTTGGAGGAAGAAGAATGAAGAGTACAATCCGAAGAACACCATCCCTACTGTGAAGCATGGGGGTGGTAGCATCATGCTTTGGGGGTGTTTTTCTGCACATGGGACAGGACGAGTGCACTGCATTAAAGAGAGGATGACTGGGGCCGTGTATTGTGAGATTTTGGGGAACAACCTCCTTCCCTCTGTCAGAGCATTGAAGATGGGTCGTGGCTGGGTCTTCCAACACGACAACGACCCGAAGCACACAGCCAGGAAAACCAAGGAGTGGCTCCGTAAGAAGCATATCAAGGTTCTAGCATGGCCCAGCCAGTCTCCAGACCTGAACCCAATCGAAAATCTTTGGAGGGAGCTCAAACTCCGTGTTTCTCAGCGACAGCCCAGAAACCTGACTGATCTAGAGAAGATCTGTGTGGAGGAGTGGGCCAAGATCCCTCCTGCAGTGTGTGCAAACCTGGTGAAAAACTACAGGAAACGTTTGACCTCTGTAATAGCAAACAAAGGCTACTGTACCAAATATTAACATTCATTTTCTCAGGTGTTCAAATACTTATTAGCAGCTGTATCACACAAATAAATTGTTAAAAAATCATGCATTGTGATTTCTGGATTTTTCTTTTTAGTTTATCTCTCTCACAGTGGACATGCACCTACGATGAAAATTTCAGACCCCTCCATGATTTCTAAGTGGGAGAAATAGCAAAATAGCAGGGTGTTCAAATACTTATTTTCTTCACTGTATATTCTTAAGATGATTGTGATTGTGAATGGTTGTTTGACTATATGTGCCCTGTGATTGGCTGGCCACCAGTCCAGGGTGTACCCCGCCTCTCACCGAAGACAGCTGGGATAGGCTCTTGCACCACCGCGACCCTTGTGAGGATAAGCGGTAGAAAATGAAATGAAATATATTTTTAAGTGGGAATGTGTAGAAGATGTTTAATATAAATGTTTAATATTGTATTTTTTGAATGAATTGAATGTGCACTTTATGAAGCATATGTTCCTTTTTCATGAGCAATTTGAGGTACAGACAGGAAGGTTCTTCCATGCACATAATCATGTGGAATGATGAATGGGAAGAACAAATGAATGGAGCATACAATAGTGTTGACAATGTTGCATTATGATAGTTATGACCACGTTGTTCAGCGTGACTATCACTTGCTCCCCCCATGCACTTGTCGTCCCCGGGCTGTGTGGACCTGCAGCATACAGTCAGACCGGGGGGAGTGGGGGGTTGTGTAGTTGTGTAGACCTCGGGATCACCAAGCAGTCACATGCTGCCGCAAACCGGGCACGGGATGCGGCTTATCTGCGGCAGGAACGCGCTGGAGCGCACAGGAATGAGGAATGAACATCACAGGATAGACCTGACCGCAGGGCCTCCTCTGGGAATCAGACCCTGCGTGTGTTTGTGCGTGAGAGAGACAGAGAGAGAGTGCTCGCTTTTCTTTTCTAAGAGTTATTCTATAAATTTGATCACATGATGAAGTTCGAAGTGCTCACACTGCTCTTGTTGTTCCTCCGAACAGACGCAAGAGGGCAGTGTGGTCCTAGGATCCTGAACATGACCCAAAGCGGGTCTAAAACATCACCCGAGTGACCCCTACTATGAGGAAAATCACAGTCAAAATACCACCACAGGTGAATTATCATATTTATGCATATATTCATATGCATGCAAAGCTTTCCAAAGTAAATATCTATCTATATGCAGTATCTAATATGATGGCTTAAATAACTGGCTCTGTGTTGCTCCCATATCATTTTTTTTTGTAGAAAGCATAAAATATATATACAACAAAAACATATAGGTACAATACCCATTCATATTTGCCTGGTTATGTTGTCATCAAATATTTCATATTCTTCATTTTATCCCACTTAGAGTGTGACTCTGATGGCTGAGTGACAACCCTGTAAATCAGCTGCGTGTCCATGGCAACCACTCTTATTTTGAAATCCCTTCGTGTAATTGATTTGCTGCCTGTGACACTGACTCTCTTGTGGTGGTGATTTGCAGAGGAAGGCGATTACACCCAAAATATATTGATATGTACTCCTGTACTCCACAGTAATATATTTGCAGTCATTACACACAAATATACAAACAGTACCTTCGTTCCACAATAGTTCACTCATTCTTTCAGTATATATTATACATAAATATTGGAGTAAAATGGAAACGCCTATAACTCTCAATCTAGTTTTCCGAAGATTTTCATTAATAATTTGTTCCAAAACTGAAATGTAGAAAAATGGAAGGCATTTTTCCCATTTAGGAAATCCGTTTAACCCATTCCAGAATTGTTAACACAAAAGACGTTTTTATAGTTTTACACATGCACAAAACAACATTCATTTATTCGGGTGAGAGGCACTGTTACACCCTGGACTGGTGGCCAGCCAATCACAGGGCACATATAGACAAACAACCATTCACACTCACATTCATACCTATGGACAATTTGGAGTCGCCAATTAACCTAGCATGTTTTTGGAATGTGGGAGGAAACCGGAGTACCCGGAGAAAACCCACGCATGCACGGGGAGAACATGCAAACTCCACACAGAGATGGCCGAGGGTGGAATTGAACTCGGCTCTCCTAGCTGTGAGGCCTGTGTTCTAACCACTCGCCCACCATGCAGCCCATAAAACAACAATAAATAATGTAAATACATATGACTGATGAACATTTAAGGTTACTTTTACCGTCATTGAAGATGTGAGACAAAGACATAATGCGCCATCAAGATCAACGCTGATACCACCTTCATTTTTTGCCATGAGTTCATTCATTCATTCATTCATTCATTTTCTACCGCTTTTTCCTCACTAGGGGCGCGGGCGGTGCTGGAGCCTATCCCAGCTGTCTTTTGGGCGAGAGGCGGGGTACACCCTGGACTGGTGGCCAGCCAATCACAGGGCACATATAGACAAACAACCATTCACACTCACATTCATACCTATGGACAATTTGGAGTCGCCAATTAACCTAGCATGTTTTTGGAATGTGGGAGGAAACCGGAGTCCCCGGGAGAACATGCAAACTCCACACAGAGATGGCCGAGGGTGGAATTAAACTCTGCTCTCCTAGCTGTGAGGCCTGCATGCTAACCACTTTTCCGCCATGCAGCCCACAAAACAACAATAAATAATGTAAATACATACGACTGATGAACATTTAAGGTTACTTTTACCGTCATTGAAGATGTGAGACAAAGACATAATGCGACATCAAGATCAACGCCGATACCACATTAATGTTTTGCCATGAGTTATTTTTCTCTCTCTCAAGTCTCTGCTATTTTTTTTTATTACAGCCGTAAAATGGCCCAAAATGGAGCCAAATAAACCAGCATTTTGATAAAAAATTTAACTTTAGCAAGTGACCATAATCATACTATGTGTATAAAATAAAAAGAAAAATTGCCAGGTAAAAACTACAGACTCAATTTTTGATGTGTGATGGAGCTGATTTTCTGTTTTCATGTATTAGCAAGCTTGTACAGTTAAATAAATACATTAAGTATACGGTTGGACTCACGCAGTGTATTAATAACACGATAAGTCAGTACAGTCAGAAAACCTATCATATGCAAAATTAACATTTACAAAATGTACATGTATCAAAATAAGCAGGATTTCATGTACCATTGGGCCCTATTGTTAAAAAGAGCACAGAATACTACTGCAAATACTAGAACATACATCAACAAAATGTATATGCAAATGTGTAATTTGTCTGCGATTTATACTCTCATACAGTATGTTTCCCATCACATCCTATTTATTCACATCCAAACAAGATAAAACGCTAAAAAGGAAGGGAACAAGAGAGAGCGATAGAGGTCAGACTTTGTACGGCTATCACTTCCTCCCAGCGTCCCCGCCGCCTGCGTGTGGGTTTGTGCGCCCATGTGCATGTCTATGCTCTTTTAATGGTCTACTAATCTCAAATGCATTTGGCTGGCAAATTAATCCAAGCCTTGTCATAGCCAAGCTCTAAAATCCCCTCTATCCCATATTACCCCCTCCCTGGTTCCCTCTCACTCTTTATCAGTCTCCATCTCCAGATGGTATCATGGAGGTAGGTGTGAGAGCTGGAGGCAGTGGGAGTGGGAGAGATGGAGAGAGGTTGGGTGGCCTGTGACGCCAATGGAGTCTCCTCATTGGAGAGGGAAAGAGCGAGCGGGAGGAGGATGGGTTCATTTGTTGCCATAGTGAAAAAGTAGATTAACCACAGCAAACAGTGATGCCATGATGGACGCATGAGGGATGTTGTTCTTCTCCAAGTCCACACACACCTGTCCTGCAAGCCAAGGTATGCGTTCTACTCACTGAAGGCTCGTGTCGTGTCGTGTCATGGAATGTGTCTCGTTCCACGTGTTCCAATCACGTTTGGATTAGATTCTCTGTTTTATTTCTTAATGGTTATGATTAATAGAGGGTGCAGGTAAATGTCTCTTTATTCCTGTGACCGCTATGACACTTAAAGCGCTATCGATCTATTCTGGCCACTGCATGCTTATCCAGCGTACAGTGTCACTTCGCATCATCAGTGAAGAGGGAGGCAGCATGTAAATTCACATGCAAAACAAAACTAAATATGCACTATTATGTACAATTTACTGTAATATATCGATTTTTTTTCAGATTAATCGATTTATTGGAAATAATACAAATATACATAAGGGATGCTCCTTACAGGCACATCATGAAATAGCTTTAAATTGCTAACGGAAAAGAGGAAAAGAGGAAAAGAGCAAAGACCAAAGTACCCCTACTTGAAAAAAATAAAAAAAAATAAAAAAAAATAAAAAAAAATATATATATATTTAAAAAAAACTTGAAAAAAATGAAAAAAAAAATATTGATATAAGAATGCATGATATATTTATATATATTTTATATTATATATATATATATTTTTTTTTTTAACTTGAAAAAATGAAAAAAGAGGAAAAGAGCAAAGACCAAAGTACCCCTACTTGAAAAAAATATATATGTATATATTAAAAAAAAATTGAAAAAAAAATATATATATATTTTTTTAAAATATATATATATATTTTTTAAAACTTGAAAAATGAAAAAACATGTTTTTTTCAAGTAGGGGTACTTTGGTCTTTGCTCTTTTCCTCTTTTCCATTTCCTCTTTTTTTTTCTTCATAAATAGTGTTAATACAATTTCTTTTTGAAATATTATGACTATTATCATAATATTTGGAATTGATCCCGATTTTCCCATATAACTTTGGCTCCAACTTAATTCTCCAAAGTGACAACTTTGTTTCTTTTAAAAATAACCTATTTTTTATTCTTTACTCAAGTGACATTTTATTCCCCTCATGACATGACGAATTTACTCCTGGAATATTGCTTTTTTTCCTTATTTCCTTATTACTTTTTTCTTGTAATATTTTGACTTAAAAAAAATTCTGTAGTTTTTTTTGTTAATTTTTCAACTATTTTAACTTTTTCTTGGAACTCTTCATCTAGTATTTTTGACTTTATCCCCATAATATTTTGTCTTTATTATCAGAACATTATAACTTTTAACATGTTTGGCTGCACAGGTACTCTGTTTTCCTCCCAAATTCCAAAAACATGCTAGCTTAATTGGCGACTCCAAATTGTCCATAGGTATGAATGTGAGTGTGAATGGTTGTTTGTCTATATGTGCCCTGTGATTGGCTGGCCACCAGTCCAGGGTGTACCCCGCCTCTTGCCTGAAGACAGGTGGGATAGATACAGACTTCCATACATCCTATTATGATGCAATTAAATCGTGTTTCTCAGCTTTTGTGTCGAGTTGCTGGCACTTCCAACTTTTTTGGGCCCCATGGCAGGTTATTTAGCAGTGAGTCTGCATCGTGTAGGCTGCTTCATTTTTCACTTTATTTTGACAAAGTATCGGAAACTTGAGGTTTGAGTGTACTTTGATCCGCCGCGTGTCTAAAAGACGTAGTCTACAGGAAGTGCCAGGAAGAGAGTGAATCAATAGAAGGAGAAGTGACACTTTTAATTCCACTATTTCATGATAAATTGTTTATGTTGAACAAGTGTAAATACGCTTTACATTTTGTTGTTGTTTATTTAGAATCCAAAGCCATACTAAAACAACTTTATGGTAAATGACGGGGTGGGTTGAAGGTGGCGTGGAATCTTGAATATATGGGGGTCCCAGAATTCGGTGTTCCGCCCCTGTGTGTGTATATATATATGTGTGTGTGTGTGTGTGTGTGTGTGTGTGTAAGAGAGCAGCGTGTGAAGGAGAGGTGTTTGGAGAAAGGCTCAGGTGTGCGTGACCGGAAAACCGGAGAGGAAGCGGCGGCAGATGCAGCTGTGGCGTGTTTGACATTGAACTGTGCGCCATCGCACAGATCGGTTCCCTTCCCGTGATTGCTAAATTGCGACCTAATTATCAAGCGGAGCCTGACGAAGGAGGTAAGACTCGCAGCCTCGGCACTAATACGAGCGTGGACTGGAATCGGAGTCGTGTCCGAATTTGAAATACTTTAATACCCTCTTCGTGAATTGTAATGAATATAGAAGGAATACGCAAAGAAGTGATTGAGAGTAACATCCGGTTGCATGTGATGTATGTTGTGATATCGTCGTAGTGTTTGAATAGAACAATGCAATTTATTGCATTCATGTGCATTTAATTTGATTTTGTGCATTAAAAAAAAAATAGCGCAAGTGAGGAAGCAGAATGCTCGCTCCCATTGCGGCTTGCGGGCGCATCGCTGCACCAGGCGTCTTTATGACTGACAAGCATATACGACGCCTTTTGATGAGTTCTTAATCACCTTTAAAGATGTGAGTGAAATACTAATAACTAGTACAATATGTGGTAAATTGTACATAAAGTCATTTAAGATGAGGTTTTGAAAGGTGGACTTGATCATCCATCCAGCTGCAGTCAGTAATTGTAAACGTAAAGTATCCACGCTGCTGACTGGAAACAATGACTCCACATGTGGCCTGAGTCTTTCTTTCTTTCATTCCCGTGGGTGCAGTCCACGGTATCCTTGCAGTACCCAGCTGTGTGTGTGTGTGTGTGTGTTTTACAGTGCCATATTTCTTGGTTCAGTGTTAAGGTTAAGGTATTGACTTTGCCACTCCTGTGGTGTCCAAAGAAACAGATGGTGCCTTTTTTACAGTTTGATCAATCCTTTCATGATCAACTTTTTGATAATTCCATTTTCACATCTCATTTGAAAGATAATTAGCTGGAGCAGGAAAGGGCAAATTTGTCACTGAGTTTGATCTGACGTTGGGAAAAAAAATACTATTTGACATTTAAGCAGGTTTCGATCATAATTATGCTGTGGAGACTTTGATTTGATTTGTCTGTGAAGGTCGCGGGTATGCTGGAGCCTATCCCAGCTGTCTTCGGGCGACTGGTGGCCAGCCAATCACAGGGCACATACAGACAAACAACCATTCACACTCACATTCATACCTATGGACAATTTGGAGTCGCCAATTAACGAACAGGTCAAAAGAACTAGTTCTATTTTGTGAACAGAATGAACGAGGTCACCGCCCCTAAAATACCCGTTCAGTCCGTTCAGTTGCAAATGCTTTTTTTTGATAGTCTGGAGAGTCAGTTCACTGGAATGATCTGGTTCACTGAAATGAACGGTTTTGCCTATCACTAGCACATATAGACAAACAACCATTCACACTCACATTCATACCTATGGACAATTTGGAGTCGCTAATTAACCTAGCATGTTTTTGGAATGTGGGAGGAAACCGATTAGTGGTGTGTCGGTCATGAACGAACGGGTCAAAAGAACTAGTTATTTTTTCTGAACAGAAGGAACGAGGTCACCGTCCTAAAATACCCGTTCAGTCCGTTCAGTTGCAAATGCTTTTTTATGGACTATCGTCTATCCTATGCTATCGTCACGCCTCGCTCTGTGGGTGGGTGGGGTTAGCCGACTGAAAGACCGAGACCGAAAGATTGACCGACACTCACCCGTTCTTTCATGATCAACAGTTGAGTCGGAATGAATGTGAACATGACTGAACGGACTGATTCGACACGGCTGACCGGGTCTATGCACAGGGGGAAATCACAGCCTAATGACCAATTGACTGAAATGAACGGATCTTTTTACTGAATGAACCGGAATGATGCGGTTCACTGAAATGAACGGTTTTGCCCATCACTAGCACATATAGACAAACAACCATTCACACTCACATTCATACATATGGACAATTTGGAGTCGCCAATTAACCTAGCATGTTTTTGGAATGTGGGAGGAAACCGGAGTACCCGGAGAAAACCCACGCATGCACGGGGAGAACATGCAAACTCCACACAGAAATGCCCAAGCGGGGATCCACTCGTCCACCATTCAGCCGCCGTTGTGATGCACATGACATATATACCTTTATTATTGAATATGTTACGGGTGGCACGGTGGTCGAGTGGTTACCGCACAGACCTCACAGCTAGGAGACCAGGCTTCAATTCCACCCTCGGCCATCTCTGTGTGGAGTTTGCATGTTCTCCTTGTGCATGCGTGGGTTTTCTCCGGGTACTCCGGTTTCCTCCCACATTCCAAAAACATGCTAGGTTAATTAGCGACTCCAAATTGTCCATAGGTATGAATGTGAGTGTGAATGGTTGTTTGTCTATATGTGCCCTGTGATTGGCTGGCCACTAGTCCACCTCGCCCAAAGACAGCTAGGATAGGCTCCAGCACCCCCGCGACCCTTGTGAGGAAAAAGCGGTAGAAAATGAATGATGATGAATATGTTACTAGATAATTGAATATGATTGATTCACAATTACAGACACATGCTATTTATATTATTATTATTATTATTATTTATATTATTTATATTCTGAACAAATTGTTCCCCTAGTGAAACTAATCCAGGGCAACATTTTATGTACACTACTGGTCAAAAGTTTCAAAACATTCCAATTACTTTGGAGGAAAAAGCTACATTTTTAAGTGTTAAAGTGGTCAGTTGCTTTGCATTGTTTTTCCTGCCATTTTTTGTAGCAATAAATTACTTCCTACTACGGTACGATGGTAGTATCATAATGTGTTCCTAAACACTACTTTTATGCAGACAGAGGAGGTAGTAAGTACTCCAGAACTTGATCCAGAACACCTTGATTTCACACCTTACTCCTGTGCCATTTTTAACTATTCATTGGAATTGAATGACTTGAATTTCAATAAATAAATAAGTGGAAAACTTTTGACCGGTAGTGTAACATTTTCAGCTGTCATACAATAAAGCATCTAGGAAATAGATATTTGCCATTATGCCACCATTATCTCCTATTTCTTTCTAGTTCTATAGTTATCATCACGCTTTTTGTGTAGCATCACTCCTGTGTGTGACATCACACAAAAGCCAGAGAAAGAACAAAACACACCTGTGGAAGGAATTGTTTGGATGCTCTCATGCGACGACGAGCGTGACTGTGGTTCAATCTCTGTTTTTATTTCAGTGGTCCGCCCTTCGGGGGTGGTTTGAATTTAAATGTTCTACGGTAATTCATGTATCAATCCAGATCAATGAACCTGATGAAGCGGCGACTTGTTGCAGAATTCAAGGAAAGGGCAAGCAATTAATGATGTGAGCGAAAAAGAGGGATGTACTTTTTTGGTGCTTATGTGCAAAAATATGGAGCATTATTATGCTTGCAATAGAAAATAATGTGCATTCTATTTAACACATTTGTGTTGTATATTCATGTTCATGTTGGGGCTTTCAATGCAAACGATAGATGTTGTTCATTCACATATGAAGGTAGTCAATATACTGTAGTATAAAAAGATGACTTGTATTACATAGAACTCCCTGACAAGTACACACTTGAACGGGCAGATTGTAAAAGTCATAAACCTGAGAGAGAATACTGATCCTTATCCCGTGTGCGATTTTGTGTGTGCTCATCTGTATACAATAGAAAAGAATAAGTCTTTATCAGTCCCGCCATGGAGAAATGCAGCTACGTGTGGGACACAGTACGTTTTTCACTTCTGTTCTTATGAAAAAAATATGAAAGGAGTCAACGTCTCTTAGTGTTTTAGTCATAATTAATTTCGCTTCCATCCAACCATGTCTTCTACATTACATACGTTTCTCTCACACCAGCTACCCTCATGTCCTCCTTCACTACATCCATAAACTTCCTCTTTGGTCTTCCTCTACGCCTCCTACCTGTCGCTATCTCCTCTGGACATGTCCAAACCATCTCAGTCTGGCCTCTCTGACTTTATCTCCAAGGCCTCTAACATGTAATGTCGCTCTGATGTACTTGTCCCCGATCCTATCCATCCTGGTCACTCCCAAAGTGAACCTCAGAATCCTCATCTCTCCTTCCTCCAGTTTTTTTTTTATAATAACTATAATTAAATTATAACTACTACTACTAATAATAACAACTTTAATAATGATAATAATAATAATACTACAGGGTAACATGATGTAGGGTGACCTGTTTTTACGTCCTGTGGTGACATGAGGTATAAGTATTCGTATGGAAGGAATCATTGAAACGACAACCTCCCTGTGATCTCCAAGGCCTCTAACATGTAATGTCGCTCTGATGTACTCTTTCCTGATCCTATCCATCGTGGTCACTCCTAATATGAAGCTCAGAATCCTCATCTCTGCTTCCTCCAGTTCTTTGATAATAACTATAATATAAACTATCTATAATATAAACTATCTAACTAGATAATAAACTATAATGTTGCTCTGATGTACTCTTTCCTGATCCTATCCATCCTGGTCACTCCCAATGAGAACCTCAGCATCCACATCTCTGCTTCCTCCAGTTTTTTGATAATAACTATAATATAAACTATCTATAATATCTATAATATAAACTATCTAACTAGATAATAAACTATAATGTCGCTCTGATGTACTCTTTCCTGATCCTATCCATCCTGGTCACTCCCAATGAGAACCTCAGAATCCACATCTCTGCTTCCTCCAGTTTTTTGATAATAACTATAATATAAACTATCTATAATATAAACTATCTAACTAGATAATAAAATATAATGTCGCTCTGATCTACTCTTTCCTAATCCTATCCATCCTGGTCACTCCCAATGAGAACCCGAGCATCCTCTTCTCTGCTTTCTGTCTTTTCTTTAGTGGCACTGTCTCTAGACCAAACAACATGGCTGGTCCCACACACTTACCAAACATCTAAAATGTATAGACATTTGGAGAATTTGTGGGCCATGATTATGAATAAACGTCGACTGTCCATTTGGAGCGCATTGTCTTATAGTGGCCTAAAGAAAAACCTGTTAGAGTTTACCATCTCCAATCAGGTTTGCGTGTATTTTGATATAAAATACCCCAATAATTGTGCCACCTGAATGCTTACTAAGTTACTGCTTTTGGTCCAAACAAAAGACTTCCTTAACCATGTATACGGATGTGCGGACTATGTTGCTGTCTAAATTTCATTTTCCAGGCTTTTGTATCGCTGTTGTGTGTAGTCTGAATAGATTTAGAAATGCCTAATGGTGTGAACGAGATGTTTGTTTGGGAATAGAGGATTTGATTTTCTCCTCCATTCAGCGCCAGCGAGGCCTACGCAACAAGACAGAAGGTGATAGAGAGACCCAGTGTGTATAGTGCTGCGTTTGTGTGTGTGCGTGTGTGTGTGTGCTTAGCGTCAAAATGAAACACTAGTAGTTTGTCTTCAGTGTGTGGGTTTGTGTAGCTGTGTGTGTGTGTGTGTGTGTGTGTGTGTCTCAGAAAGGGAGACGGCGGCGAAGGAAGTGTTCGGTGGGACTTGTTCATTATTGGAGCAGCAGTTAGCCAAGCTGCCATCCTGACATTGTCATCTTAATTACATTGAGTGAGACTCTTTCTCCCTTGTCATCGTTTTGGAATTTTTATTTTTTTGGCATATCTGTAGCAGTCACTCTTTGTCAGTATGGATTCCTTCCCATCTCTCCTTTCTTGACCTTGGTGTATCTTTTACTGTTGTACTTTGTTTCAGAGGAAAGCATTGGTGTTCATGCACACTTTTATTTTATGTATACTTTAAAACTGTTAGTTGTGGATGAAATGAAAATATAATGGTTGCAATTATTACAGGATGGAAATAGCCATCTATCCATCTTCTATGCTGTTTACCCTTATTACTGTCAAGGGGGTATGCTGTAGCCTATCCAGTCGGCAGAGGCGGGGTAGACCCTGGCCTGGTCACCAGTCAACCACATCAAACCACCGTGCGGCCCATGATGGAAGTATCCATATTAGGATATTGGGAAAAAAATGACACAAAGTAACAACAGTAATTGCATACTTGAAAATGATTTGCAGTGGGAGTCATTATGGATTATTATTATTATTATTATGCTTTTTGCTGTTATCTTCCACATCCGTCCCTATGCTGTGCGTTATTATGTGTAGGAAGCGCCGCACCTTCTGTTTTCCTTTTAACAAACACAAAGCGCAAGAAACTAGGCTATAGTTATGGGGCCAAATTACTCTAACCTAAATAAAACGCCCTTATGTATGTTAATTATGTATTGGTAATGGTAATGTTAATGCATGTTAATTTGAACATGCATCAGATTACAATTGAGTGCATCCCATAATCAGTTCACAGTTCCACATGTCCAAAAGGAGTAGGAAGAAGCAAAGCTTATTAAATCCTACCCCTCCATCTGGTACTTTTACAATCAGTAACTGTTACATTTGTTCACTTCCTGCTTTCCTAATATAGTTTATGTTTTTTTTTAATTTTTAAATTGTTTTAATTATTTTTTTTATTTTTTAAATGTTTTAATTTTTTGTTTATTTTTTACAATTTTTTTATGTTTTAATTTTTTAATGTTTTAATTTTTTTATTTAATTTTTAAATTTTTTGTCACGTGCCAAAGTACGAGGTGATATGAGCATCCAATGACATAATGGGTACCATAGTAAGTGTCAATATAGTGATATATATAGCACATCATGACTGGTTCAAGACTCTTCATCCTTGTATTTAGCAAACATCAACTGCTTGTATTGTTTCTTGAATTGGCTCATCGTTGTGCATTGTTTGAGGGTCTTACTCAATCCATTCCATAGTTTGATTCCACATACTGAAAAGCTATGGCTTTTTAATGTAGTCCTAGCATGTGTTTTTACTGTTTTTAGTTCCTGTTTGATGTCTAAAAATCATATAGTATCCAGTCATCTCGAGTGCAAGGCTTTATTTGCTTGTATTTTTAATTAACTTAACATTGCAGTTAGGTTTTTACCTGTTTTTATGATGTGCACCTGAACTCCCCTGTCAGGTACGCTATACTCGGTCATATAAGGACTATTTATTTGCCTTCAAACATTCAGATTTTTGTTTTGTAACATGAAAGATGTGTTATGAATTAATTACATGTGGTGTGTGTGTGTGTGTGTGATGCTTCTGTGTCCTGCTCCAGCTGTGAGATGTGACACCCCCCTCCACCCCTCCGCCTTGTCCTTGCAGGTTTATGTGAACATGTCTCTCTGTCATCACTTACTTTGGACACCAACTCTGCCTTTCAACGAGTGCAACCTGGACTTGGATCAGCTACTGAGACTCAGTCAAGGTTCCCTGTTAAATTTCCCCACTGCTGCACCCGTCTCACCACTTGCACCGATGGTCCCACTTTGAAATCTGAAAAGTCTAAAGAAAGGAATGCTTTTGCTATGGCCAGCAAAATAATTTCTAGGACAATTTACCTGTGATTACGTCTTTTTACGTCACCTTCGCCTCGGACCAAGATGATGCTGTGGCTCCTGCTCCTTTTTGTTTGGGTGACACCTGAGCAAAGCGACTCCGCCCAGTCTAATGAACGGCGAGTCGTCGCCCATATTCCCGGGGACATCATCATTGGAGCGCTTTTCTCTGTGCATCATCAGCCTCCTGCAGACAAGGTTAGTTTCATGACCGACTTTTTTTTTTTGGACTCTGTGTGGATGACACCTGATCGTCATCTTCTCCGTCCAGGTCCACGAACGTAAGTGCGGTGCTGTCCGAGAGCAGTATGGCATCCAAAGGGTGGAGGCGATGATGCATACGCTGGACCGCATCAATGCAGACCCCCACATCCTTCCCAACATCACCCTCGGATGTGAGATCCGCGACTCCTGTTGGCACTCCGCCGTGGCTCTGGAGCAGAGTATCGAGTTCATTCGGGATTCGTTGGTGTCCTCTGATGAGGCAGAGGAGTGGGGTGGAGGAAGCCCCTGGGGGGGCGGAGGAGGAGGGGGTGCGTCGATGAAGTGTGCAGACCCCTCTGCCACTCCCATGCGAGGGAAAAAACCCATTGTGGGTTTAATTGGGCCGGGTTCGAGCTCAGTGGCCATCCAAGTCCAAAATCTTCTGCAGCTCTTCAACATACCGCAAATTGCCTACTCTGCCACTAGCATGGATCTTAGCGATAAGGTGAGACAGAATAGGAATTTAAATGCACTTTATGCTTTATTGTTTCTACATATTTACCCCATTTCTCTTTCAGAGTCTGTACAAGTACTTCATGCGGGTGGTGCCGTCAGACGCCCAGCAGGCAAGAGCTATGGTCGACATCGTCAAGAGATACAACTGGAGCTATGTTTCTGCCATAAACACTGAAGGTACCACACAACTTTAATATTGTACCCAACAAAGACACACAGAAATACTGCAATTATTGCTTCCTGATCCTATCCATCCTGGTCACTCCCAAAGTGAACCTCAGAATCCTCATCTCTGCTTCCTCCAGTTTTTTGATAATAACTATAATTAAATTACAACTACTACTAATAATAATAACAACTTTAATAATGATGATAATAATACTATAGGGTAACATGATGTAGGGTGACCAGTTTTTACGTCCTGTGGTGAAATGAGGAATAAGTATTCTTATGTAAGGAAAAATTGAAACAACAACCTCCCTGTGATCTCCAACTCCTCTAACATGATGTACTCTTCCCCGATCCTATCCATCCTGGTCACTCCCAATGAGAACCTGTTTTTTCACTATCGCTCCTCTGGACATGTCCCAACCATCTCAGTCTGGCCTCTCTGACTTTATCTCCAAGGCCTCTTACATGTAATGTACCTCTGATGTACTCCTTCCTGATCCTATCCATCCTGGTCACTCCCAATGAGAACCTCGGGATCCACATCTCTGCTACCTACAGTTCTTTGATCATAATTCATTCATTCATTTTCTACTACTTATCTTCACGGGGGGTGCTGGAGCCTATCCCAGCTGTCTTTGGGCAAGAGGCGGAGTACACCCTGGACTGGTGGCCAGCCAATCACAGGGCACATATAGACAAACAACCATTCACACTCACATTCATACCTATGGCCAATTAACCTAGCATGTTTTTTGGGGAAGAAACCGGAGTACCCGGAAAAAACCCATGCATGCACAGAGATAGCCGAGGTTGCAATTGAACTCGGGTCTCCTAGCTGTAAGGCCTGTGTGCTAACCACTCAACCGCCGTGCAGCCACAAACCAAAACAAATAACACAAAGTAGATAAGGATATGTTACTTGATGTAGCAAAGTAAAAAATACTAAAGTAACACTATTTTGCAATAAAGTTTTTCATGATCCAAAAAGTGACTTAAATAAATGTAACTGCATAAATATAGCACGTTACCACGCACACCCCTGCATTTAATATACTGTACATATGTTTTATACTACAAACCTATTAGACGATGACATTTTTGATTTACTAGGTTATGAGATTCATGTCGAAAATCTATATATTACTTGGCATTATTTACTCAGATAAGTAATTAGTAATAAAGTACTGAATTCCTCAGTATTATAAATTTTCACTGGCACTTTCAGTATGTCTCTCTATATGAATAAATAACTCATTTTGATTTATATGAACATATCATGTGATCATGTAGTGCCTTGAGTAATGGCATGATGTCCCGCCTCTCATGCTGTTATTGATGGGCTTATTCCGTGTCCTCAAATACTCTCCGTTTCCGACGTATTCATTCATACATCTGAAGACCTTTTACTGTACGTCGCTTGGATCGGAGCAACGCATTTCCTTTCTGCTATCTCCCGTGTCGTGCGGCGTTTCAGAGGTGGTTTTTGTCTGAGGGGACTTGTTGGGTGCGCAAAGCTAATGTACTGATTTTTGTAGCATGTTTGACCTTGCAACAGATCTTCAAGGTCGGGTACTGCTTTCTCATACGCAATGACTGTAAGAGGGAGGGTAGGAGAGAGAAGATGGTAGGAATTAGAACGGGGAAAGGAAAATGAGGTAGAGAAGCAGTCGGGGGGGGGGGGATTGGATGGGCGTATGGAAGTAAAAAGGAAGAGGAGGCAGAAAGGGAAAATGGGAAAAAGCAATGATACTAATGGTGTGTGTGTGTGTGTGTGTGTGTGTGAATGGAGTGCCTGGGATAGATAAGAGAGTATACAGGAAGTGGAAACTGGGGAGGAAGAAAGATGAGGTGGGGGTGGTGATTTCCACACTCATTAATTTCCAGCATTAATGTAGCATCTGGATGAAAGATGATAGACGCTCATATGCAAGAAAGTGACTCATACACTTAAGGTTACAATGACCATTTAATGGTGGCGGTGTTAACGTCCTGGTAGTATTTATTTCATACAGGATTAGACCATGATTCATATGACACTATTTTATATCTTACAATAACTGTTAATGTTGGGTAGTAATGAGTTCATTGAGTAGAAATTAAGTAGTCGTTTGATTCCCGCAAAGATGAGCAAAAAGGCAAATCATAACAAAATTGACGCATATCGGTATGCCAAATACATGCTACAGTATTATCCATCCATACATTTGTGGTTGTGATGGAATGCTGGAGCCTATCCCAGGCGGGGTACACCCTGGACTGGTCGCCAGCCAATCACAGGGCACATATTCACACTCACATTCATACCTATGGACAATTTGGAGTCGCCAGTCAACCTAACATGCATGCATGTACGGAATTAGATCTAATCCAGGGGTCTCAAACACGCGGCGCAGGACACTAGTTTGAGGCCCCCGCCTTGATATGAAAGTTTAATGTTAGTGCGGCCTGCGCAAGTTTGATATGGATGCTGTATGGTATCATGTACCCAGAAAAAAATATTACGTTTGATTAATGTTCATGTTAAAGGTTAAATAACTGTTAATAGTTATCCTCCCTATCCGTGTGGAAGTGGTAAGTTTTTGGCTATTTAAGTTGAAAGGAAATAACTTGAAGGCTACCGTTTAGGTCGCTAGCTCTCTAGTTTGCGAGTTAGCATGTGTCTCAAGACCCTGCAGTTGCGCAATATGTTGTAAATAAAAAGAGTATAAATGTGACTATAGTCGTGTTTTGTCATGTCTACAGGGCTCTAATAATGCTTTGTTCATTTTAATCTGAAAAAAATAATTTGTCTACCCACCAACTATATGTGGTTTCTTAAGTTTTTATTATTTAAGTTATTTATTATTGTTATATTTATTTATTACTGATTGATTGATTTTCTTTATTCTTGATTCGTTTATTTATTTTTCATCTGATTTTGTGCAGAAAAATAAAAATTAAGATATTTGAAAACAGTGGAATGTTTTATCAGAGCTTTTATTGTAGAAAATCGGAACCAAAGCACTGAAAAAGTTTGTATATTTTTCTGTTTTTAATAAATGCGTTGTTTTTTTGTTTTGGAAAACCTGATGCGGCCCAGCCTTGCCCAGACCCTAGCTCCAGTGGCCCCCAGGTAAATTGAGTTTGAGACCCCTGATCTAATCTATTAGAGATTAAACAAAAGTCAAACAAGACTCAAGCTCAAAATTCATCTTGACTGGAATTTTTATTCCAGATCTTACAGCCCTACTTTTAAGATGATGCACATGTTGCCATAGAAACTGTACTCATCAAAATATTCACTATTTTTAGTGCCCTTTCATGCCATGCAGAACTCCGTGTCTGTGCAACCGGTTGCATTTTGATTCTACTGCTTATTTCTACAGAAGGGTATTATTATTGATGTCCACTATTGAATTCAGTCTCATGTATTCCTTTCTGTCCTTGGCCCAATTCACTTTATTGATACGAAATTTAACAAAGTGTCACCCAAGTGATCTCGCAGTAAGCGATCAATTTCTCGATAAATGAAGTTGTCAACCTTCTCGCCACCTTCTGTTTTTCTACTTCTTTGCTTTGATTCAGACGCAGTGAGACTTTGATCTCTGTTTTACGCCATGCTACATAAATGTGTTGCGTTCGGATGCAGACCGGTATTCCCCATACATTGTAATCCCGCGTTCATCACAGTCAATTGGTTCCAGACCCAACTGTGATAAGTGAATTTCCATGAAGTAGGATTCATTTATTCATTCATTCATTTTCTACCACTTATCCTCAGGAGGGTCGCAGGGGGTGCTGGAGCCTATCCCAGCTGTCTTCAGGCGAGAAGCGAGGTACACCCTGGACTGGTCAGCCAGCCAATCACAGGGCACATATAGACAAACAACCATTCACACTCACTGAAGTAGGATTCCTTAATTATAAATGGAATATGCCATCTCTGTGTGGAGTTTGCATGTTCTCCCTGTGCATGCGTGGGTTTTCTCCGGGTACTCCGGTTTCTTCCCACATTCCAAAAACATGCTAGGTTAATTGCCGACTCCAAATTGTCCATAGGTATGAATGTGAGTGTGAATGGTTGTTTGTCTATATGTGCCCTGTGATTGGCTGGTGCACCAGTCCAGGGTGTACCCCGCCTCTCGCTCAAAGACAGCTGGGATAGGCTCCAGCATGCCTACAACCCTAGTGAGGATAAACGATATAAAAAAATTGGATGGATGGAATATTTTTGTCGTAGTTTAATACTGCATAGAACACATAACGACGTTCTAAACATTATTAGAGCTCTCTACACCCCTATAACACCCCTATAATCACCATTAAACTCATATTAGCCATTATAGTAGATATTCATTCATTCATTTTCTACCGCTTTTCCTCACAAGGGTCGCGGGGGGTGCTGGAGCCTATCCCAGCTGTCTTCGGGCGAGAGGCGGGGTACACCCTAGACTGGTAGCCAGCCAATCACAGGGCACATATAGACAAACAACCATTCACACTCACATTCATACCTATGGACAATTTGGAGTCGCCAACTAACCTAGCATGTTTTTGGAATGTGGGAGGAAACCGGAGTACCCGGAGAAAACCCACGCATGCACGGGGAGAACATGCAAACTCCACACAGAGATGGACGAGGGTGGAATTGAACCCTGGTCTCCTAGCTGTGAGGTCTGCGCGCTAACCACTAGTCCGCCGTGCCGCTATAGTAGATATAATATGAATAAATAAGCTAATTAATACATAAATAAGACCCATGCTCGTGTGTATTGCTATGAGTAGCACTCTGACTAGACTACAAGGGAGTGTATCACATGTTTGCTGTCCTTTTAACATGGCGAGGCATCCAAGTGTATGTGTACTGTACCACTCAGTTTTTGTGTTCATGTATGTATTTTTGGTTTCATCTCTGAGTAACATGATTCAAATGTCAGAGTCTCTTGAGTACAGTATGAGTTTATCGGAACGCTACGGTATGTGTATACGCTTGTGACTCCAAATGTGATGTGAGGTATCAGGGAGAGGACAAGCAAATGTAGACGCTTTCCACTTTCAGATGTTTTTATGCCGTGTTTTTCCCCTCGCGGTGAAGCATTGACAGGAGAGGAGAGTGCAGATGAGGGCAGCGGAGAGGAAGGAGAGGGAGAGAGAGAGTGGCTTGTAAAGACGGGGGAATGGCCGGCAAGAGGATGAGAATGGTAATTGAGAGGCATACAGGAAGGGGGAAGAGAGGGAGGGCAGAGGAAGGAAGTCGGCGGAAATGAGATCCTAAACACTTTTACTCCCTCTCGTAAAAAATAAGCAGGAGGAAGGAGTTGGAGAGTAGAGCGTAATTAGACTTAATCACATGTTGCGATGTATATAGTTTCTTCTCTAACTTTGGTAATAATGATCTTCTTCTTCTTCTTTCTCTTTGGGCTTTTCCCTTCTGGGGTCGCCACAGCAAATCAATCTCATGTCCTCCTTCACTACATCCATAAACCTCCTCTTTGGTCATCCTCTACGCCTCCTACCTGGCAGCATCCTTCTACCAATATATTCACTATCTCTCCTCTGGACATGTCCCAACCATCTCAGTCTGGTCTCTCTGACTTTATCTCCAAGGCTTCTAACATGTAATGTCCCTCTGATGTACTCCTTCCTGATCCTATCCATCCTGGTCACTCCCAAAGTGAACCTCAGAATCCTCATCTCTGCTACCTTCAGTTCTTTGATAATAATTCATTCATTCATTTTCTACCACTTACCGAGGGTCGCGGGGGTGCTGGAGCCTATCCCAGCTAGAGGTGAGAGGCGGGCTACACCCTGGACTGGTGGCCAGCCAATCACACGGCACATATAGACAAACAACCATTCACACTCACATTCATACCTATGGACAATTTGGAGTCGCCAATCAACCTAACATGCATGCATGTACGGAATTAGATCTAATCCAGGGGTCTCAAACATGCGGGACACTAGTTTGAGGCCAACAATTTGGAGTCGCCAATTAACCTAGCATGTTTTTGGAATGTGGGAGGAAACCGGAGTACCCGGAGAAAACCCACGCATGCACGGGGAAGAACATGCAAACTTCACACAGAGATGGCCGAGGGTGGAATTGAACCCTGGTCTCCTTGCTGTGAGGTCTGCGCACTAACCACTCGACCGCCGTGCAACCCTCTTTGATAATAACTATAATCAAATTATAACTACTACTACTAATAATAACAACTTTGATAATAATGATAATAATAATAATAATACTATAGTGTAACATGATGTAGGGTGACCTGTTTTCTCCTCTCTTTGGTCAAATGAGGAATAAGTATTCGTATGTAAGTAATAATTTCAAAGACAGCCTCCCCGTGAAGGGATCGCACATGTGTAGAAGACAGACTATTACAGAGAGACCCACCGAGAAAGATGTCTCTCACGTAAATCCCTGTTGAGACCAGAGCGAAGTAGGTTACAAGCTTTATCGATTGTGATGACGCGTTCCCTTTGTGAGCGTGTGTGCGTCTGTGTAGGGTTGGAAGGTCTGCACCATCTGTCTCCCGCTCCTCTCGGTGAGAGACTAATTACAGGACTTTATACTTAGCTCAGCCACAATCGTCATTGGCATGCCCCCCCGTCCATATGCATTCACATACACTTGCCTTTTATTTTTTTTGGCTTTTCTTTTTTTAATCTGCAGTCTTTTTTTCCTCAATAGCAATTATAATGGAGAGAGATCAGGGGTGCCTATTTTATTATTGATTATACACAGCACGAGTGGAGCGTAATCTGAGTGCTAATCTGTTTGAATGATGTTCAGACACCCCCGGTAGATAGATAGATTTCTGATCTTTACTTCAATGAGCCCACAAAATGTGGAGATAAAAGGAAAATGGGGCGATTTTCGGCAGGGAAATCCTTATCCTCTTCTTTGCCAGTGTGACAACCTGTCATTTGCATAAATTCCAGGTCACCCACTTTCCCTGGCAAAGAGAAACGGGTGCCACAACGGGGAGACAATTTCTCTGACACAAATTTGAAATTAATGAATTGTGCTTGGGCAAGCGAGTCGGGGAAGTGGGTCGGTACGTCTGTCCCGTCCGTGCCTTTGACTTGTTTTTTCTTCCCTACCTTTGTTCTAATCTTGTCTGTCTTTCTAGGTAACTATGGCGAAAGCGGGATGGAAGCGTTCAAAGACATGGCAGCCAAAGAGGGCATTTGCATCGCGCACTCTGGTAGGAGATTCATGCAAAATCAAGTAACGATGATGCAAATATTTTTCATCATGTACTGACCGTGTTGCATTGCCGTGTTATGATGGTTCATGTTGGACATGTCTGCTTCAGGCAAAATATGGAGCAACGCCGGAGAGCAGAGCTTCGACCGATTGGTGGAGAGGCTGCGGGCCCACCTGCCCAAGGCCAGGGTGGTAGCATGTTTCTGTGAGGGCATGACCGTCCGCAATATTCTCATGGCTATGAGGCGCCAGGCGCTGGTGGGAGAGTTTCTTCTTGTCGGCAGGTCAGTGAAGTCAACACTAACCTATCAAATGATAACAGTCAACTATGATTAGTAGTTATGTCAGTGCACTTCTTCGCCATGACTCATTCAAGAGTGACAGAAAGAGGCTGACCATGACAGATGGAGGGGAAACGTCTGCATCCTCATCTCAGCGGTCTTCTCGTAGAAGCTTAGAAATGATTAGAAACACATTGAAAAGTCTGGATTCATTAAAACTCCACAAATAACCTTGATATTTTTAGCAAGTGTAGACAAAGCCGGATGGACAAATTCTAAAGTCATCACATTTTATGTTTCTAAAGCTCCTCACAGAACGGAATGAAGTCATAGTTTGTCGTCATGTGGGAGTGCAGCGTGTCCCGGATGTCAGCTTCCACTCAATGATAACTCTGCAGTAGAAGCTAGGAGATAACATCAGTAATGAGCCAGCCTTAAGGTGTCTATACACTGCATTTTGCATACACATACCAAACGATTTCATTTAATTTGGCAACAATCTAGTAAAGGCAAAAAGTATTACATTTGTTGTCACTACCCTCCTGCAAGTAAAAAAAAATATGCCTTTGTGCTAAGCTTTTAAACCAGGGGTGTTCTGAAAATTCTGAAAATAGAATTTAACAAGTAAAGTTAAAAGTAAACAAAAAAAATGCAAAAATGAAAAACATCAGCACTAATTTTACAAGAATAAAGTCAAAATATTAACAGGAAAAAGTTGTTTTAAAGTTTTTTTTCAGGAAAATTTACTTTAATTTGATCGATTTAAAAAAAAAAAGTTGTAATATTATGAAAAGCTTTGGAACATAAAAAGGGAAAAAAGTTATAACATTATGGGAATAAAGTCAAAATATAAAGTCCCAATATTATGAAACAAAATTATTTAAATTTCAAGAATTTACAGGGCTTTATATATATATTTTTTAATATTTAAAAAAATAAAAACAACAGCAACTATAGGAAAAAAAACAGCAAAGACCCAACCTCATATGAATAATACATGTTTTCCACCAATATCACAAAGCGGAAATGCAGTTTTTCCTTGAAATATACACAACTTTTAATCAAAATTAAATTTATTATTATTATTATTATTATTAAAATATCAAATTGGCCATCGCAACCAAAGTTTGCACATCCTTGTTCTAAGCCTTAGACTTTTCTTGCCATGCCAACTATATAATTGCCATAAGACGAGCCAGAAAATCTCCAAAACCAAAATGAACAGAACAGGTTATAATCTAACGATATTTTATTTTTACAGACTAAAGACACAAAGCATGTCAGTGGCAACAACAAGATTTTGAAAAATATTTAATTATTTTTTTAAATTTGTAATATTATGAAAAGCTTTGGAACATAAAGAGAGGGGAAAGTTATAACATTATGGGAATAAAGTCAAACTATGAAGTCCTAATATTATGAAAAAAAAATATTTAAATTTCAAGAATTTACAGGGATTTAAATATATATTTTTAATATTTAAAAAAATAAAAACAACAGCAAATATAGGAAAAAAACAAATGCAGGTTTTTTTTTTAAATATACACAACTTTTAAGCAAAATATCAAATTGGTTGGACATCCTTGTTCTAATCCTTAGACTTTTCTTGCTATGCCAACTATATAATTGCCATAAGATGAGCCAGAAAATCTCCAAAACCAAAATAAACAGACCAGGTTAATTGTCATGTTGGGTAGCATTTAAATACCTCCAGTGTAATTCTGTTCTACTCTTTCCGCAGTGATCTTCGCTGCTTAACTAAAACGTCGTAGCAGCATCACTTTTGTTGTCCTCGCCTCCATGATGCTCATTATTATCATCATCACGTTCATCCCAATCATCATCTTCACCACCATCGTCATCTGGGTCACGCTGCTGAGACAGAGGTAACACTTGAAATGTTCTTTTTTTTTTTTTTACAAGAATGTAAAATGAACTTAAAATTTGAAATGATTTTACTGCTGTTAATCTGTGCCACGTGATGCAGTCAACATTGACTAATTTGTGGTTTTAGTCCCGTGGTTCTCATTCAATAACCATCTGCTGGACTGCTGATTTTGCACGAGTCAGCTATAATAAATTCCCCAACTGGAAATTCTTATTTACATATGTTCGGGGTATAGCGCTCGCCCTCCCGCCTACTGTATTGCCAGCCAGTCTGTTTTGATTAGTTCAGTTAATTAAACTTAAAAAGTGTCTGTAGATTGGAGGTGGTCATGGGTGGATGCTGCGTTCACTGGAGGTCTGTAGGAAGACATTCTGATTATCCCTGTCCTGTTGGGCGCACACACTCTTAAACACCCGGGATAATTACATTACCACAAGAGCACACAGATGATGATAAAGATGATTATTCACTTACCACTGATCTGATTACGGTAAGTGTTTAACACCTCTCTGCATCACTGGACTCATCAAGAACTCCAAAATCACCATTCGGGTAAATATACTGGAAATATCTCACACACAAATTAGTCGTCATTAAGGAAATGTGAAATTAAAATCACAAATGATCTCTTTAACTTATACTAATTTACATATTTGCCCGGTTTCCAATTGTGATCAATTGATAGTGTTTTAACGCTCCCTTTGGAGTTCTTTGGTCCCAAGGCAACAGACCTAAAAGTGAATGGCGGAACTGGGACGGATATCTATAGCTACATAGTACACACAAATACCACCCACACTTCTACACCCATACATCAGTAGTAGTGCACTCTTTTTCCTCTCGTGTACATAAAAATCAACTGAAGAAGGCTTGTGGACGGCGATATCGATCGGTAACATAGCTCACGCTATGAGCGCCATGGACACCAGTTGCCTCTAATCACATGTTATCACATGGCAAAATCTTTCACGTCAGGTTTTATGGTAATGATAATGGTTTTATTTCATTTGAACATGCATCGGATTACGATTGAGTGCATCACATAATCAGTTCACAGTTCCACATGTCCAAAAGGAGTAGGAAGAAGCAAAGCTTATTAAAATCAATCAGTAACTGTTACATTGAGCCAATTCAATGAACAATACAAGCAGTTGATGTTTGCTAAATACAAGGATGAAGAGTCTTGAACCAGTCATGATGTGCTATATATATCACTATATTGACACTTACTATGGTACCCATTATGTCATTGGATGGTCATATCACCTCCTACTTGACAAAAAAAATAATAAAATAAATAAAAAAAACTCATTTTATGCTGTTGATTCATAACCAGGATCCGGTTATACTGTTTTTGGCTAAATACCAATACTAAGTATAAAAATCAAAATACAAAATTAAAAAAAAAAAAATAAATAAATAAATAAAAAAATAAAAATAGCAAATTACAAAAATAAAAAACCTAAACTATATTAAGAAAGCAGGAAGTGAACAAATGTAGCAGTTGCTGATTGTAAAAGTACCAGATGGAGGGGTAGGATTTAATAAGCTTTGCTTCTTCCTACTCCTTTTGGACATGTGGAACTGTGAACTGATTATGGGATGTACTCAATTGTAATCTGATGCATGTTCAAATGAAATAAAACCATTACCATTACATTTGTTCACTTCCTGCTTTCCTAATATAGTTTAAGGTTTTTTTCAATTTTTTTAATTTTATTTTTTTATTTATTTTTGTCACGTATCGTCCTGTTGGACGGACTAGAAACGCGGAGTTTATCTAAAAGTCGACTATCAGTGAACATAGCACATGTCTGCTTCCCTTTTGTCTGCTGTTTCCATGGAAATATTGCCTTCCATATTTGAAAGCATGGCGGAATGGGGTGATATGTGACACGTTTGCAAGCGTGGGTGCATCACAATACACCCATGTGACTGCCAGGACAAGTACTATAGGCTGTATTTTTTCTGGGTAGTTCAGTCGTTCATATCGTTGCCTTAAAATACATTTACTAGTGGTTAGCATGTGGTAAATGTGTTTATGGTGACCAGTCGAGGGGGTGTCTGCTTCTGGTGAGGACGGATCAAGGACCCAGAAATGTTTTTATTCTAATCTCACACCTCCATCTTCTCCACTCAGTCTTTATTCTTCCTCTTTCCTTATCAGGTTGGCCCTTTTACCCGATATGTTCTTCTTATCTCTTGCTCTTTCTATGAGTGTTCTTCTCAGAATCCAGCTGCTGGTGCTTTGTTGAAGTGCAAGTTTGTTTTTGTATGGGAAGACACACCCTCAACTCAAGTCAGACCCCGGCGGTGTTTACTTCACACGTAAATTTGACTCTGCCTGGTGGCGAAATATCAGAGAAAGTCTTTTATAATAGATTTATGTGGATATCACACCTAAGTGAGAGATCAGAGACACCGAAGAGTCGAGCATGGAGGGGGAAGATACAGCACATGTTGGAAATAAAGGGTAGTGGGCGACACAAGCAAGCGGAGAAAAACATCACTAGCTGCTTACGGAGATTAACATGTGATGCGTGTGTCATAGAGGATGAAAATAAGACTTTGTGTCCGACATGTATGGTGTGCAATTCACGCATCACTGCTGTGCAGGACACATGCTAACATGCACACGTGTCACTCCACATCATTAAAGGGATACTTTGGATTTTTTGACATGAAATTGTAATGCTAGGAGTCCACTGGGTGGACGCTAGTTGGTGCCAGTTCGCGCCAAAAATTATGTGATTGGCGTGTAGTGGCGCTCGCCATGTTGCCATTATTTGGCGCCACAGCGAGCCATTCATTCATTCATTTATTTTCTACCACTTGTCCTCACAAGGGTCACGGGGGTGCTGGAGCCTATCCCAGCTGTCTTCGGGGCGAGAGGCGGGGTACACCCTGGACTGGTGGCCAGCCAATCACAGGACACATATAGACAAACAACCATTCACACTCACATTCATACCTATGGAAAATTTGGAAACCCACGCACGGGTAGAACATGCAAAATCCACACAGAAATGCCTGAGGGGGAATCAAACCTTGCTCCCCTAGCAGTGTGGCCCTAACCACTCATCCACCGTGCATCCCAGTTGCAAATGTTCATTTATACATTCATTCATTTTCTGACGCTTATCCTCACAAGGTTCGCAGGGGTGCTGGAGCCTATCCCAACTGTTTTCGGGCGAGAGGCGGAGTACACCCTGGACTGGTGGCTAGCCAATCACAGGGCACATATAGACAAACAACCATTCACACTCATATTCATACCTATGGACAATTTGGAGTCACCAATTAACCTAGCATGTTTTTGGAATGTGGGAGGAAACCGGAGTACCCGGAGAAAACCCACGCATGCACAGAGATGGCCGAGGGTGGAATTCAACTCGGGTCTCCTAGCTATGAGGCCTGCGTGCTAACCACTCGACCGCCGTGCAGCCACAAACCAGAACAAATAACACAAAGTAGATGAGGACAAACAACCATTCACACTCACATTCATATCTATGGACAATTGGGAAACCCACGCACGGGTAGAACATGCAAACTCCACACAGAGATGCCTGAGGGGGGAATCGAACCTTGTTGTCCTAGCTGTGTGGCCTGCGCACTAACCACTCATCCACCGTGCATCCCAGTTGCAAATGTGAAAATTGTAAATAGTTCATAGTGTTACTTTCATGCAAAACAACCATTTTTGTGTTGTTTATGTTCTTATGTGGGTGGCACGGCGGACGAGTGGTTAGCGCGCAGACCTCACAGCTAGGAGACCAGGGTTCAGTTCCACCCTCAGCCATCTCTGTGTGGAGTTTGCATGTTCTCCCCGTGCATGTGTGGGTTTTCTCCGGGTACTCCGGTTTCCTCCCACATTCCAAAAACATGCTAGGTTAATTAGCGACTCCAAATTGTCCATAGGTATGAATGTGAGTGTGAATGGTTGTTTGTCTATATGTGCCCTGTGATTGGCTGGCGCACCAGTCCAGGGTGTACCCCGCCTCTTGCCCGAAGACAGCTGGGATAGGCTCCAGCACCCCCACGACCCTTGTGAGGAAAAGCGATAGAAAATGAATGAATGAATGTTCTTATGTTCTATATAACACAATATTCTGTGTGCCTTAGAAAAATCAGTCAAAATCATAAAAAAGTACATAGAGTGACAACTTCTGAAAAATGGCAAGGATGAGTAGTCATTGTGAAGCACTTCTGTTTCTCAGTTGCCTTGTACAATTTTCTTGTGTGGATTCCAGTGTAGGACTAAAATTCATGTAATAAAACTTCTTAGATCTTGTATGGTGTCAAGAGTCAAGCACATATCAGAGAATACTTTCAGCAGCTCTTGGTCTTCAATATCAGTCGACCTTGACTTTGAATTTCGGCTGCCAGTCTGGGTGAAGTCGTGCATCAAAAGCAAGTCAACCCCCCCCCCCAAAAAAAAGAACAAAAAATTCACCTCACAGGTCTTTTTCATGTGTGTGTGCTCTACCAACCCCCGTCCCCAACACTTTCAACAAGTTCCTTCTCCCTTTTAATCTGCTTCTCCTACGGACTGCACAGTAGTATAGAAAATGGTCCTCAATGCATTACCATGACGATTACGTACCGCACTCATGTTTGTTTTTGACTCCACCACTCTGTTTTGTATTGCTTTAATATTGTTCATTGTGTGCTGTTATTTTTCCCGTCTCTTGCCTGCAGCTGTATTTTATCTGTGAATTGGCCTTTTAATAAGAAGGAACCTGAAATGGCATTACAAAATCCTCCGGTGACTTTACAGAGTAATGACCCTATTTCATGCTGCACGGCAAAGCAGGTGTTGATATTTTTAGCAGCAAAGTTGAATTTCATTGAAGTACTGTTTATTTATCTGGCACGTTTCACCCAGTACGTTAGTACAGCACTGTGGCATTTGTATGTCTCGGTCCGCCTTTCAAGTCGGCTTTTAGATAAGATCAGCATGTGTGAGTGTTTTCATCATGCTAGAAACTGGTTCCAAACCCGTTCACGTAAGTGAATTTTCTCAAAGTAAGTTGTAATATTTTAGTAGTTCTGATTTAACATTATTAGAGCCCTGTAGACATGAAATAACACCCCAGTGGTTGCTTTTACTATTATTCTTTCCATACATCACACAGGATCACTGCATGGACTTAACAGATGGCCGCCGCTAGGACAGCAAGCTAACGAGCTAACTAGTTAGCCTCTCCAATGTACTTATTTGAAACTAAATAAAGTGTTTCAAACGGTGTGGGGAGGAATGAACCACACCGTTTTGAAACACTTTCTTTAGTTTCAAATAAGTAAATTGGCCAAAAATTTACCACTTCCCCACGGAATGGGAGAAGAACCCCCTGCCCCACTCAATCACATCCATGGCATGTGAGGCCTTCTAGCTCAATAGCCAGCCTCCATACAGTGTGAAACACTGCATGTATGTGATTGGCGGTGGACAAGTGGTCACACAGCTATAGGAGACTGGTTTGATTCCCCGCTCAGGCATCTCTGTGTGGAGTTTGCATGTTCTCCCAATGCGTGCGTTGTTTGTTTATATGTGCCGACCAGTCCAGGGTGTACCCCGCCTCTCAACCGAAGACAGTTGGGATAGGCTCCAGCATGCCTGCGGTCCTTGTGAGGATAAGCAGTATAGAAAATGGATGGATGTGATTGGTATTGGTATCGGCCGATTTCACTCATGGATCATTGGGGTCGGTATAGGCACCATAAAACCCTGATGGGAATATTCCTAATGTAAACTGCTCAATAAACCAATTATTATGTATATTAAATCCGGCAAAGTAATCAAGTTTTTCTTTATTGTGTGAATTATGGATTTATTTATTATCATGCCAGGCCTACATGACATTTTTTTCAGAACGAGAAATCTCGTCACATTTGATGTGGTTTATTTGTCCATCGAACGGCAACAAAATGATGAACTTTCCTGTCATCGTCCTCTCACTGATGAGGCATTCAAGTGCACTGCGTATTTTATTACAGCTGCAAAATAACCCACCAGGATGCCAAAGAATGCTGCAAGTGCCTGAATTTTCATAAGGAATTTTGAATTCAAGAAAGGACTCGTAGTAATTTGTCGAGAAATCAATTTGCTCACATGAGCAGACGAGCCAATCGGATTGCTCTTTAGTCCTTAATCCAAAATTCCTTTAGTTTTTAAAATTGTGACGTAACAGAAATGTATCGTTTGATGACACTTAACATGCACAAATTCACCTAAACACAACGCCGCCCTCTTATTTGCTGTGTTAGGTTAAAGACCTCACTCATCCTGTTACAGCGTTCCAACAGGAAAATGGTTGGGAATGCCAAAGTATAGGATGGAGATTCAGACAGAAGAGGAGGTGAATGAATAAAGGTCAGAAAGGAGTTAAAAGGGAGGTCTCCATGAAGTGGTGTAAATTGGTCTTGTTGTTGCCACTGACATGCTTTGTGTCTTTACTCTGTTCTACTGGGAGCTCAGTTCGACCTTTTTGCTGCACAGAATTATGCCATGCGATTAAATTGAGTGGTTGAGCTTGCTAAAATATAGGCACACACACGCATCCCAAGATAATCCTTTTTTATAGTTTGTCATTTACATAAGAGTCCCCCCCCCCTTTTTTGTTGTCATGGTTGTGACAACTGATCATACTGAACATTAGAAATAGTAGTAATGTTCCACTGGGTATTACCATAGCATTCAATCATATGTGTATTGACATAGACATATGTCTACTAATATATTTGATATTTGACATCATGTCTTTTATCCCCTGCTTGTGCTCATCTCAGGTGGAATACTTATTCAACAAATTGTCTTGCCTGTTCTGCAGTTCCTGGATAGGAAATTAAATGACCCTTAATTTAGCCCAGACGCTAGGAAAAAGGTAATTAAGAGAAATATGAACTGTGATGCCCCCAAGAAAGAGCAGAACTTGTGAGATGTGAACAAGGAAATTTAACAGTGGAGAAAAAGGGGGTCAGTTGCTAGTGTTTGTGAAACTAAATAAGTACTCAAATGGGGGAGCGGTGTAATATGTTTGATGTACATAATGCCTTTGATGCTTGTCAGTAATAAACCTTATAGGGTATACCATATAGAACAGGGGACTCAAAAAACAAATGTGGCCCGCAGGACACTAGTTTGAGGCCCCTGCCTTGATAAGACAGTTTAATGTTATGGATGCTGTATGGTATCATGTACCCAGAAAAAATTATTACGTTTGATTAATGTTCATGTTAAAGGTTCAATAACTGTTAATAGTTATCCTCCCTATCCGTGTGGAAGTGGTAAGTTTTTGGCTATTTAAGTTTAAAGGAAATAACTTGGAGGCTACCGTTTAGGTCGCTAGCTCTCTAGTTTGCGAGTTAGCATGTGTCTCAAGACCCTGCAGTTGCGCAATATGTTGTAAATAAAAAGAGTATAAATGTGACTATAGTTGTGTTTCGTCATGTCTACAGGGCTCTAATAATGCTTTGTTCATTTTAATCTGAAAAAAATAATTTGTCTACCCACCAACTATATGTGGTTTCTTAAATTTTTATTATTTGCTGTTTTATTATTATTGTTACGTTATTGTTATTGTTGATATTGTTGATATGAAAATGTCACACAACCTTGCATGTTTAAATCAATAATGCATTTTTATGATGGCGTGATTTTCGAGTTCTTGTTGAAAATGAACAAAAGCAGTTGCAGGTTTGACTCATTTTATGCTGTTGATTCATATCCAGTATACAGTTATACTGTTTTTGGCTAAATGCTAATACTAAGTATTAAACAAATAAAAAAAATAATTAAAAATTAAAAATTAAAAACCAGTATACAGTTATACTGTTTTTGGCTAAATACTAATACTAAGTATTAAACAAATAAAAAAATAAATTAAAAATTAAAAACCTAAACTATATTAGGAAAGCAGGAAGTGAACAAATGTGGCTGGTCGGTGTCAAAGTGAAGTGAACACCTGACCCTGTCGCCCGCCAATCTCACCTTCTTTGGCCTTCACTCACTCTCTCTCTCTCTCTCTCTCCTTGTGAGCTCAGTCAGATTGGTGAGATGTGTGCTGGATCACAGCCCCCGCACGGCTTGTTACTATAGCAACCACAGAGACTGAACGCAAGAAAAAGTGCAGATAAGGATGTTTACTTGTGCACGATTGCTATTAGGACCTCTTCAAGAACCAAACTTCCTGCACCTTAGTACCAGTACCATGTGGAACTTCATTTTTAGGCGCAGTCTCCATTTGAGGGAATGTGGTTCCATTGAGATGAGGGAAAGCAATTAAAGTCCGGAGGAACACACTAATTTACTTTAGATCTGTCTGGTACTCTCTCTGACACACACACACACACACACACACACGATTCTGTGGGCGATAAGCTGAATGTCTCGTTACTGAGCATTAGCTGCACCGCTCTTTGCTAATCCCTGCTGTCAAACAGACAAGCTTTTAGTGTGTGTTTGTGTGTGTGTGTGTGTGTGTGTGTGTGCAGCTTCAACCAGCATAATTATTGCCGTCGTGTAGAGCAGGCAATGACTCCCAACCGCTGCATTTAAACCACTGGTCTATCATTAGGTTACACAAGATTGTCCATTAAGGGCTCATGCATGCATGCATGCGTTCAGATGAAGGTTTGAGGTGTTTGTATTTGCACACAATGCAATATTTGGCTTAAGAGATTATGGTCACGAAGAAGGCCGTCTCATACCGCTTTTTCTCTTTTTATTGTAAATTACTGTCATTGTGGGCTGGAAATCCTTGCTAAACAAGAAGAGATACGTAGCATATACATGCATGTTGGTTTTCCCGGGATAAACTCTGGCTTACTTCCAAATAGGACTCCATGCACTACGCTATTATGCATGTTGGATTTCATTATAGTCAAGCCTTGGTTTACCAACACCTCAGTTTTTCCGTTTTTTATACCGCTTATCTTCACTCGGGTCGTGGGGGTATGCTGGAGCCTATCCCAGCTTTCTTCAGGTGGGGTACACCCCAAACTGGTCGCCAGCCAATCAACCATTCACACTCACATTCATACCTATGGACAATTTGGAGTCGCCAATTAACCTAGTATGTTTTTGGAATGTGGGAGGAAACCGGAATAGCAATTAATGACGATTAATCATGATTAAGCACAGGATGGAAATGTGATTATTCATTCGTTCATTTTCTACCACTTCTCCTCACAAGGGTCGCGAGGGGTGCTGGAGCCTATCCCAGCTGTCTTCGGGCGAGAGGCGGGGTACACCCTAGACTGGTGGCCAGCCAATCACAGGGCACATATAGGCAAACAACCATTCACACTCACATTCATACCTCATATCATACAATATTTTGCACAACAAACAGTTGTGTTTTATCCTTTGCTACGTTAAATCATGCGATATTAATAAAGATGTGGACGGACTACTCCCAGCATTGCTTGTTTATTAAGCCATCTTTGACCCCACACCCAAGTTACTGCGATACTCAGCCTACACAATACTACAGTATCCTGGAAGTCTCAAATGTTTGCAGGCCCATACATTCACGTTTAATTACGTTTCATTGAACGTTGTGCAGGGTTGCACGGCGGGCGAGTGGTTAGCGTGTAGACCTCACAGCTAGGAGACCCGAGTTCAATTCCACCCTCGGCCATCTCTGTGTGGAGTTTGCATGTTCTCCCCGTGCATGCGTGGGTTTTCTCCGGGTACTCCGGTTTCCTCCCACATTCCAAACATTCCAAAAACATGCTGGGTTAATTGGCGAATCCAAATTGTCCATAGGTATGAATGTGAGTGTGAATGGTTGTTTGCCTATATGTGCCCTGTGATTGGCTGGCGACCAGTCCAGGGTGTACCCCGCCTCTTGAAAGACAGCTGGGATAGGCTCCAGCACCCCCGCGACCCTCGTGAGGATAAGCGGTAGAAAATGAATGAATGAATGAACATTGTGCAGGTTTGCATATTTTAATAATAATATTAATAATAACAACAATACAGTATTATACATTAGTATTATTCATTCATTTTCTACTGCTTATCCTGTGGGAGGAAACCGGAGTACCCGGAGAAAACCCAAGCATGCACGGGGAGAACATGCAAACTCCACACAGAGATGGCCGATGGTGGAATTGAACTTGTGTCTCCTAGCTGTGAGGCCTGCGTGTTAACCACTCATCTGCCGTGCAGCCCATTAGTATCATTATTATTATTATTATTATGATATAGAACCACTGTATTTATGAGTGTGTGAGACAGATGTTGTCCTTGCCAGCTTACCATTTGCAGCTAAAGAGTCAACAACGCTGTTAATTACTGGAGTGATTCATTGGCAGCAATTTAATTTGATTTAAAATTCCTGCCAAAAAAAAAAAAATAACCTGACCTTTTTATTTTGATCTACTCCAAAACATTTCCATTTGAACCCGTGGCTCAAAAAACAATGTCATTGTCATGCTCCTGTCCAGCCAAACACAATTTAAAGTGAAAGGGAAGCAATAAATCCAATTAATCTTTTATTGACTGTAATCCCAGAACGCTTTTGTTAAGGTGCACTTACTGTTTGAATTGTATTAGCTCAGATGAAGTATGCAGAAGGGGGGTTGGCCTTGATTCATGCCGCAATGGTGCTTTTCTCTTATTAGTCTTCAGGACTGAGATGGATTTTAGAATCAAGAAAAACTAATCAAATGCAGCGCAACATTAGGATGACATTTCTATTGACTTTATTCATTGGGGATGGAATGGCTTCCTGCATAGCTTCGTGTATTGTAAAGGCTTTGCTTCAGATACTGAAGATTACAGTCGTGTACTGGATTTTGTATGACGAAGTAAGAATATGTTTGGGTGTACACACAACAATCAGTGTACTCTAATGATACATGAAGTACAGACAGCCAGTTGAGCGTGGGCTGGGAACCATGGCAACAGCCTTTGGCTCCTAGACTGAGGGAGGTAAAGAGAGGGGAACCGGCACGCCATTAACGCCAGTCATTTTTATCAAAATTGAGTTTATATTAAATCAGCCTAATCTATGTTGACTATGTCTGCTTATACGTGTCACACACACACACACACACATGCATGCAGTACATGTGTGGCTTGTAGTCATCCCGCATGTACATGCAGTACTTCCAGTGTATTATAAAGTGTATTTCTGATTGAAACATCGCCCACACAATTCTATAGTGTGAAAGCGGATCTATAAACACCTGCCTTTGTCATGAAATCCATGCCTACACGCTAAACTCTTTCAACCTTGCATGTTTAAATCAATAATGCATTTTTATGATGGCGTGATTTTGAGTTCTTGTTGAAAATGAACAAAAGCAGTTGCAGGTTTGACTCATTTTATGCTGTTGATTCATAACCACGATCCGGGTAATAATAATAATAATAATGATACATTTTATTAGTATAGCGCTTTTCAAAATACTCAAAGACACTTTACAGAAAAATGGAGTAAAAACAAGTAAACAGTGTAAAAGACACGTTAAAATACAACATTCATTCGTTTATACACAGTTAAAACATGAGTAAAAGCGGGGCGGGGCACTGTTTATACTGCTATTGGCTAAATACTAATACTATGTATTAATCAAATCAAAAATCAAAAATCAAAAATAAAAAATCAAAAATAAAATAGGAACGCAGGAAGTGAACAAATGCAACAGTTACTATGGTACCCATTATGTCATTGTATGGTCATATCACCTCGTACTTCGGTAGGTGACAAAAAAAAACAAACTTAAACTATATTAGGAAAGCAGGAAGTGAACAAATGTAACGCTGATTGTAAAAGTACCAGATGGAAAAGTAGGATTTAATAAGCTTTGCTTCTTCCTACTCCTTTTGGACATGTGGAACTGTGAACTGATTATGGGATGCATGTTCAAATGAAACAAAACCATTACCATAAGTACAGTCTCACAGTGCAACAGTCACACCTTTGATTATATCTTTTTTTCAGCACTACTCCTTGAGGATGTGATTGGCAATTAGAAGATCCACCATCGCATTCTTTATTTGTAATAATGTTTTATTTATACATATCAATATGATTGATGACAAGCAGCAGTATGCCTACCGCTTACATTACTTACATGACTGCATCACTACATGATCTGCATCACTGCGGATGCTGCGGCCATTCATCCAGCTGATCTCATGCTCCAGCCTTCACTCACTCGTGAGCAAGATCACAAGATACTTGAAGTCCTCCACCTGTGACCTCACTCACAACCGTGACCTCAGATTTGGAGGCGCTGAGTCTCACACCAGAAGCTTCACACTCAGCTGCAGACTGACCTAGTAAACAGTGAAGGTTAAAGACCGATGAGGTCCTTCAGGGTCACATAAATCAGCAAATAGAAGAGATGAGATCCTAAGGTCCCCATAGTGCACCCCCTCAACGCCTTGCTGTGACTAGAAATTCTAAAAGAGCCAGTTTCTGGAGCTGGTCCAGTGTTCCACATTGGACCTCCTGTAGCTGAAGTTAGACTGATGGTCATGCTCTTCCCTCCAGCACTCTGGAATATATTTTCCTATGGAGGCTGAGGAGTATGATTCCCCTTGTAGTGTTAAGACACCCATGTCTTGAAAAATCCAGAGGTAGCTTTCCCAAGTTCGCTACACTGTTGAGGAAACATCAATCAGGACCAGTCCCACAGCATCCAGCTAAACTCTACATATACTTTATTAGCAAGTGTAATGGTAATGATAATGGTTTTATTTCATTTGAACATGCATCAGATTACAATTGAATGCATCCCATAATCAGTTCCCAGTTCCACATGTCCAAAAGGAGTAGGAAGAAGCAAAGCTTATTAAATCCTACCCCTCCATCTGGTACTTTTACAATCAGTAACTGTTACATTTGTTCACTTCCTGCTTTCCTAATATTCATTCATTCATTCATTTTCTACCGCTTTTTCCTCATGAGGGTCGCGGGGGGTGTTGGAGCCTATCCCAGCTGTCTTCGGGCGAGAGGCGGGGTACACCCTGGACTGGTCGCCAGCCAATCACAGGGCACATATAGACAAACAACCATTCACACTCACATTCATACCTATGGACAATTTGGAGTCACCAATTAACCTAGCATGTTTTTGGAATGTGGGAGGAAACCGGAGTACCCGGAGAAAACCCACGCATGCACGGGGAGAACATGCAAACTCCACACAGAGATGGCCAAGGGTGGAAGTGAACCCTGGTCTCCTAGCTGTGAGGTCTGCGCGCTAACCACTAGACCGCCGTGCCGCCCTGCTTTCCTAATATAATTTAAGTTATTTATTTTTTGTTTATTTTAATTTTTATCCTAACATAATTTTAATTTTAATTTTAATTTTAATTTTAATTTTAATTTTAATTTTAATTTTAATTTTAATTTTAATTTTAATTTTAATTTTAATTTTAATTTTAATTTTAATTTTAATTTTAATTTTAATCACGTACCGAAGTACGAGGTGATATGACCATACAATGACATAATGGGTACCATAGTAGTGGTAATGGTAATGGTTTTATTTCATTTGAACATGCATCAGATTACAATTGAGTGCATCCCATAATCAGTTCCCAGTTGCACATGTCCAAAAGGAGTAGGAAGAAGCAAAGCTTATTAAATCCTACCCTTCCATCTGGTACTTTTACAATCAGTAACTGTTACATTTGTTCACTTCCTGCTTTCCTAATATAGTTTGTTTTTTTTCTTTTTTCTTTTTTTTTTATTTTTTGTCCCTTACCGAAGTACAAGGTGATATGACCATACAATGACATTGTATGACTTTATTGATGAGGCGACCAAAGAAAATGAACGTTGACAGTGTCTAAAAGACTCGTATGAGTGGGTCATTTTACTCTTCATTGCCGCACATATGCTCTTTGTAGGTGCTTGGCTCTCATTGGCTCCCACGCCACTCAAACCCCTGCTGTACCATCTGTACTTCAGTGAGCAAATTGCAGTGATCGGTCACAATTTGTCTGTGTGTGTTTGTCGCCCATTATACTCATCTTGCTGGATTTTGGCAAACGTGTGGGTGCTGAGATTATGCCAAATTACTTCATTTAACCTACATCACCCTGGTTAGAGTGTGTGTGTGAATGTGTGTATATTTGGAATAGTGGTCCTTTTTGTATTTGGGAAGAGATTTGGACGTTTCAAAAAATGTGCAGGATCTGATCAAGACTATCCATCCCAATAAGAAATCTTCATGTTGTCATTATTGATGTACTTTGGTGTACTTTACATTGATACAATAGAGCCTCAACAGTACTGTAGATACCACATTTGTTCTGTGCATTTGACACAGAACCATTGACATAAGCGTGCACAGGTCAATGTATATTGTATGTGTGACAATGTCTGTACTGTCTGGTGTAAACAATCCATGGTCATCCATTTTTAGGCTATTTATTTGTTAAACTTCCATCTCCTTCATTCATCACACCTCAATTTGTCAATCCATCAGTAAATGATCCTTTGCCGACTATAAATAACCTCAATTAAATTAGTCGGAAATGGGGAATTGGGCTCATAATAGGCCAGATTGTCTTGTTGCGTTGCTGATATATTTACGACTTTGTGTCTTGGCAGTGACGGATGGGCAGACAGGTATGACGTGACAGACGGTTATGTGAAGGAAGCTGCCGGCGGAATAACCATCAAACTTCAGTCGGCCGACGTCAAGTGGTTTGACGACTACTACCTTAAACTTCGCCCCGAGAACAACCACAGGAACCCGTGGTTTACTGAATTCTGGCAGCATCGCTTCCACTGTCGACTGAAGGGCCATCCGCAGGAGAGCAACAAGTACAACCGTACCTGTAGCAGTAAGTTGAGACCGCTATGTAAAGCATCATACAGAATATTGAATTTCAGTAGTTTATGTAATTTAGATTTATTTATAGAGTGTATGTGTGTGAGTGTTTTTTTATTTTATAATATTTGTGTGTGTATGAGAGAAAGTGGGTGGGTGTGTTTTGTTCCTGTGTGCCATATTAGGAATTTTATTAACAATAGTGGGTCACAAAACGCACAAACAGGCTGGCTACTCATGCACGCACTATTATACCTTCGCCGTGCACAGCTCTCTGGTTCAAACCTTTTGTGGTTTTGAAAGCGCCCCCCCACCCCACCTCCCATCCCCTTTATTTTGTGGTGCTCATCTCCTCCTGTTCTCTGTTTCACTGGCCCCATTCATAAGTAAAATACTGTGAGCACCGCTTCAAAGGGATCACGTCTCCTGTATTCTAATGAAATGGGACGTGAAAACCAAATGAACAGCAGTCGGAAAAGAAATGAGATACGGCTGGGGAGTGTGGCTGCTGGGAAGCAACGAGAGGCGGTCCTGTGGTCTTTGATGTCGAGAAAAGAAAGCCTTGCTGCAATTCATTCTTTCAATAGAGGGAATAACATTAAATCAAGAGTTATTGACATACACCTGCTTTCTCATTCAATTGTTTTTCACACCAAACCAAACTCCCCCCCCTCTTTCCCTTCACTTCTGCAGAGAGAGAATCTCTTCGGCAGCAGTATGCACAGGACACCAAGATGGGCTTTGTCATCAATGCCATTTATTCGATGGCATATGGCCTGCATAACATGCAACGAGCACTGTGCCCAGGATATCAGGTAGGTGCCCTTCTGATAACTTTCTTTAAACTTTAAACATAACTTTCTTTAAATAGTCACTGATACGCCTACTTAATTACGAAAGCTTAATTCTGTAAGTAGTCACAATGACCGTGTTTATGAAACCGCGAGATTCCCGTCACAATTCATTCATTCATTCATTTTCTACCGCTTTTCCTCACGAGGGTCGCGGGGGGTGCTGGAGACTATCCCAGCTGTCTTTGGGCGTGAGGCGGGGTACACCCTGGACTGGTCGCCAGCCAATCACTGGGCACATATAGACAAACAACCATTCACACTCACATTCATACCTATGGACAATTTGGAGTCGCCAATTAAACTAGCATGTTTTTTTTTTTTGGAATGTGGGAGGAAACCGGAGTACCCGGAGAAAACCCACGCATGCACGGGGAGAACATGCAAACTCCACACAGAGATGGCCGAGGGTGGAATTGAGCCCTGGTCTCCTAGCTGTGAGGTCTGCGCGCTAACCACACGACCGCCGTGCCGCCCCCCCCCGTCACAATTCTCAACTGATATAAAAAAGATTAGTTGACTGTGTGATGAATAAAGTCAAATAATAAGATAATCAACAAATACACCATAGAAATGACTATTTTTTAAAGTGAGAATTAAAATAAAATCTTGCTTATATTTTGATTTTCTATTCTATTATGTATACTGGATGCTTGAAATAAATTGCTAATCTAATCAATTTCATAATTTTTTTTTGTGCAACACATCTTGCCTGCATGAGTTTTTTTTTTGTCAAGTTAATGAGAAATGACTGTTGGTGCATTTGAAGGGCCTGTGTGATACCATGAGGCCTATTGATGGCGCTACACTGCTGGACTTCCTAATGAAAACAAACTTTACTGGAGTGTCTGGGGAAGGAATCCTCTTTGATGAGAATGGAGACTCACCTGGCAGGTAAGCTTTGTCATCAACTTTTTTTTTTCCACTTGATTTACTAATGGTAACAGTTTAATTTATTTCGAACATGCAGTTTACATTGATTACTTCATGGTACAATTCAGAATTCCAGGTGAATCTATACCTCTTTAACAAAACCCCCCAAAACAAACAAAAACTTTGTAACACTTTGTGTGCTATCTGTCCCCAGGTATGAAATAATGAACTTCAAGAAGATGGGGAAAGACTACTACGATTACATTAATGTGGGAAGTTGGGACAATAGTGGATTGAAGATAGATGATGACGAAATCTGGTCAAGCAAGGATACGGTCATCAAGTCGGTTTGCAGTGAGCCCTGCGATAAGGGTCAGATTAAGGTAAGGTGAATGAATTATAGAAGATAAGCCTGTTTTTTTTTTGTACAGAGATCACATGTTAACAGTGGTAACTAAATTACATATGAAATTCATCACATTGCATTTTTAACATAATAAACTGCAAAGTGTAGTGTCCATTTCGACATTTATAAGTTTATACTGATCTGAAAACATCAGCAGTGCAATTCCAACACCATACAGGATGTTGAAAAATGACAAGAATTTACATTTGAAGCATTTTTAAGTTGCACCAAAACATGGCGCTTTGAAAGGTTTATTCTCTGGTGTGAAAAAATAAATAACCTTGGTGATCCTGATTGCTTTTAACATTACTGGCATGAAAAGGGGATCCCACACAGCACAGTAGTGGGGTCTTTTTTCTTTCAATAGAGTGTCAGGTTGTGCAGGAGCAACATTTCCACGAGTCTCCTGGAAGCCAGCAGGCCAAAAGCAATTTTAACAAGTTGCTCAGTTACTTATCACTGTGTATTTTTTTTTTAATGTAATTTCTATATTTGGAGGCTTTCTGGTTATTGTGCGGTATTTCAGTTCAATAGTTATTTGCAATAAAGTTCCAAATTTGAACTTTACTCAGAACCTCCTTATGCCCCAACACTGTAAAACAGGGTTCTCAAACTCAATTTACCTGGGGGCCACTGGAGCTCGGGTCTGGGTGAGACTGGGCCACATCAGGTTTAAAAAAAACAAACAAAAAAACGCATTTATTAAAAACAGAAAAATGAATAAACTTTGCTTTGGTTTGATTTTCTACAAGAAAAGCTCTGATAAAACATTCCACTGTTCTCAAATATCTTAATTTTTATTTTTCTACACAAAATAAGATGAAAAATAAACAAACAAATCAAGAATAAAGAAAATCAATCAATCTGTAATAAATAAATATAATAATAATAATAAAACGGCAAATAATAAAAACTTAAGAAACCACAAATAGTTGGTGGGTAGACAAATTATTTTTTTTCAGATTAAAATTAACAAAGCATTATTAGAGCCCTGTAGACATGACAAAACACGACTATAGTCACATTTATACTCTTTTTATTTACAACATATTGCACAACTGCAGGGTCTTGAGACACATGCTAACTCGCAAACTAGAGAGCTAGCGACCTAAACGGTAGCCTTCAAGTTATTTCCTTTAAACTTAAATAGCCAAAAACTTACCACTTCCACACGGATAGGGAGGATAACTATTAACAGTTATTTAACCTTTAACATGAACATTAATCAAACGTAATAATTTTTTCTGGGTACATGATACCATACAGCATCCATCCACTAACATTAAACTGTCATATCAAGGCAGGGGCCTCAAACTAGTGTCCTGCGGGCCACATTTGGCCCGCGGGCCGCGTGTTTGAGACCCCTGCTGTAAAAATGTAAATTCTTGTAATTTGTCAACTGGTTTGAGGAGTCGAGGAGTATATTTATCTCCAACTTGCAAGCTCTTGAGTTAAAATATAATTAAACTCACTTCCTGGTTCAAATAATGCAAATAACGATGAACACCTCCACAGTTGTCTCCTTTCTTTGTGTCGGAGCAGGAACTAATTAGCACTGTTTTCTTTGTGCTGTCCAAACTCACTGTCTGACTCTTAATGCAGAAGTCTTTGAACGCAACCCCTCATTGCCTATAATAACACTGTTTAAGTGTGATTCAACTTGCGCTGTGTCCTGTGCCAACTATAGTGGGTGATTAATCGTTATTAATTTAACTGTTATTCATTTGATTCCCCCTCATTGCATATATTCAGCAGCTGATTGAACCTGAATAGATGTGTCAAGTGCGGGAAGTGAAGTTTTCTTCTTTCATAGGTGATCCGTAAAGGTGAGGTGAGCTGCTGCTGGACGTGCACCCCCTGTAAAGAAAATGAGTTTGTGTTTGATGAGTACACCTGCCGAGCTTGTGACCTCGGCTCCTGGCCTACCGATGACCTGACAGGTCAGTCTTTGTATTTTTTATTTTTTTTAATGCGTTGCAATGTAGCAGATATGCAATGATTAAATTACCATGTCATCAGAGATACAATTAGCATAATATTATTGTAGGTTCTCCACCCGCCGCTACATTTCCCCCCCACTGTAATTCTTTTTAATTTGCTGGCAACATGATCACTGCTGTTTTAATTATTCTCAATCCAGAGCAGCTTTCAGTGCAAACATATTTCTGCTGCGGTGAAAATGTATTTTTCTCCTTCACTGCATTTCAAGAGGACGACTATTGCCTTGTTATTCTTTCAGAAGCTCATTATGCTGCTTGCTAGCTGCTTGCCATGCAATGATTAAAACATGAAAAGAATCCTGCTGAACATTCAAATTGAGCCTCAATGACAGAGACAGAAGGCACCTCACTTAATGGAGCAGACATATTTAGCAGATTTAAAGAGAAGCACGCAGGCAAGTCTCACCAAGGGAATTGGGCTCAAATACTAGTGCTCTGTGCCCCCCCCCCCCCCCAGGTGATACGGTATGCACTCACTGGCCAGATGTGGTTGTCATTTGCAGAATTTGACCAATTGCGTGTATTACAAAGCAGGATATGTGGGTTATGAGGGTCAAAGAGCAGAAAGGTACACTCACCAATGAGCTTGTCAACCCAACTATTGCTAAAATTATCACACAGCAACTTAACACCCCTTGCATATATACAAACATGTACCAATATGAGTTTTATCGGGGTGCTGCATTGACATAAGCCTCCCGCTGGGCTCCGGGTTCCCGGCTCCTCTGGCTCTCTATGGTGGACTGAGGCAGCATTGCACCCCCATCCATCCATTTTCTTTGCGGCTTGTCCTCCAATTAAATGTTTTGGTAATGCATTAAAATGTTGGGGGGCGGTCCATTTTAAACATGTATCGGTACATGTTTGTATACTCACTAGTTTTAGCTTTTGAGTGTTAAGTTCCTGCGTGATGAATTAATGTTTTTTGTCAGGCTGTCATATTGAGTAATGACCTCCTACAATTTCCCATGGGTTGACAAGCTTATGGTGAGTTTTTTTTTTAATATATAAATAAATAAAGAGCTGCCCGGTTCACACGACTACAATATGCCATTTTATGATGTGGACATATGCAGCTTATGCACGGGTACGGCTTATATATGTACAAATCTAAATCCTTTAAATTTAGTGGGTGCGGAGTAATAGGACAGCCAAGAATAAGACAATGAAAATGGACAGAGAATGGCTGTACTGTGAAGTTGGTGTGAAAACAAATAGGTAATTGTCACAAGCAATCGAGGACAAAAACAGGGAAATAGAGTTGAGAAAAGTTGCTTCGAATAATGAGGGCAGGGGAATGGAAGAGAAGGAAATAAATTGAGAGTCTGGCAGAAGCAGCCGCCAGGAGAGTGAAACGAGCAGAAAAAGAGAGGATTAGTTTTGGGCTTGGAGCTTCTTCTGTGGTCAGTGAAGTTTCACAGTTGAATTTAGAATGTATTTGAAGTGTCACGTCTTTGTATTGACTTCGCCCACCAAACTGTCCTTAACTTAGGAGAACTTTTCATGTACCACTCCACGTGCTGTTACACATTTTAAGGAAGTTCATCACATTTCCGGGCTGCACGGTAGACAACTAGTTAGCGTGCTGGCCTCACAGCAAGGAGACCCGAGTTCGATTCCACCATCGGGCAGCTCTGTGTGGAGTTTGCATGTTCTCCCCGTGCATGCGTGGGTTTTTTTCCGGGTACTCCCACATTCCAAAAACATGCTTCGTTAGCTGTTGACTCCAAATTGTCCATAGGTATGAATGTGAGTGTGAATGGTTGTTTGTCTATATGTGCCCTGTGATTGGCTGGCCACCAGTCCAGGGTGTACCCCGCATCTCGCCAGAAGACAGCTGGGATAGGCTCCAGCACCCCCCGCGAACCTCGTGAGGAAAAAGCGGTAGAAAATGAATGAATTAATGAATCACATTTCCGGGCTGCACGGCGGACAACTAGTTAGCATGCCGGCCTCACAACGCGGAGACCCGAGTTTGATTCCACCATCGGGCATCTCTGTGTGGAGTTTGCATGTTCTCCCCGTGCATACGTGGGTTTTTTCCAGGTACTGCGGTTTCCTCCCACATTCCAAAAACATAACGGTACAGGTAACTCTTATTAACGTATTCATTTTAAGTGAGGGTTGCACGATGGACAAGTGGTTAGCGCGTTGGCCTCACAGCTAGTAGACCCAAGTTCAATTCCACCCTCCTCCCACATTTAAAAAACATGCTAGGTTTATTGGCGACTCCAAATTGTCCATAGGTATGAATGTGAGTGTGAATGGTTGTTTGTCTATATGTGCCCTGTGATTGGCTGGCGACCATTCAAGGGTGTACCCCGCCTCTCGCCCGAAGACAGGTGGGATAGGCTCCAGCACCCCCCGCGACCATTGTTAGGATAAGTGGTAGAAAATGAATGAATAATCACATTTCCGTTCTGTGCTTAATCATCATTAATCATCATTAATGGCTGCAATAATACAAATCTTAGAGTAGATCCAAGAGTGTCCTCCCGTCTCTATGCTGGGGGCCTAAATACTAAATATTTGAAGCCAATGTTGATTTCTAATCCAGATGGAGAAATCAACCCTCTCCTTGTTTGAGAATGGCAGAGAGACTGATGTATATGCAGTGCAAGCGTGGCATTAATTAAAGATGTTGCAAGGGGGGGGGCATGACAACCGTTCACAGCTGGAGTGAGCGATTAGAAAGAGGAGCAACGATATCAAAGCATTTAACTGTTATGTACTGCTGCTACACTTGTGTAGATCTACACCAAATGGATACCAAATGGAGACACTATACCAGAACATGAAAGATATTGTGAACATGGTGCACTCAGCATGCCTTATAAATGAATGGTTCATAATTATGACTCCACACCCAGGATGTGATCCGATCCCGGTGGAGTACTTGAGATGGGGAGACCCTGAACCCATTGCTGCTGTGGTGTTTGCCTGTCTTGGACTCATGGCCACATTCTTTGTCACTGCTGTCTTCATCAGGTATCAGATATCGCTGATTGTGGGCATTTGTCAGTCAACATGGAAAGTTCGATGTATATAAAGCAGGGGTCTCAAACTCAATTTACCTGGGGGCCACTGGAGCTAGGGTCTGGGCAAGGCTGGGCCGCATCAGGTTTAAAAAAAACAAAACAAAACACATTTATTAAAAACAGAAAAATATACAAACATTTTCAGTGCTTTGGTTCCGATTTTCTACAATAAAAGCTCTGATGAAACATTCCAATGTTCTCAAATATCTTGTATCTGTTCTCAAATATCTATAATTTTTATTTTTCTGCACAAAATAAGATGAAAAATAAATAAACAAATCAAGAATAAATCAGTAATAAATAAATATAATAATAATAATAATAATAAAACGGCAAATAATAAAAACTTAAGAAACCACATATAGTTGGTGGGTAGACAAATTATTTTTTTCAGATTAAAATGAACAAAGCATTATTAGAGCCCTGTAGACATGACAAAACATGACTATAGTCACATTTATACTCTTTTTATTTACAACATATTGCGCAACTGCAGGGTCTTGAGACACATGCTAACTCGCAAACTGGAGAGCTAGCGACCTAAACAGTAGCCTTCAAGTTATTTCCTTTAAACTTAAATAGCCAAAAACTTACCACTTCCACACGGATAGGGAGGATAACTATTAACAGTTATTTAACCTTTAACATGAACATTAATCAAACGTAATAATTTTTTCTGGGTACATGATACCATACAGCATCCATATCAAACTTGCGCGGGCCGCACTAACATTAAACTTTCATATCAAGGCGGTGGGCCTCAAACTAGTGTCCTGCGGGCCACATTTGGCCCACGGGCCGCATGTTTGAGACCCCTGATATAAAGCATGTGATGTTTCATAGTGTGTTATATATATCCTTCTATTCAGGTTCAGGGACACCCCTGTAGTGAAATCGTCCAGCAGAGAGCTATGCTACATAATACTGGCGGGCATCTGCTTGGGGTACCTGTGTACCTTCAGCCTCATCGCCAAACCACATGTTATCCATTGCTACCTCCAGCGTTTGGGAATTGGTCTGTCACCCGCCATGAGCTACTCGGCACTGGTCACCAAGGTGAGTTATGACTATGGAAGTATATGAATTATATAAAGTGTAAGGTACCTTCTTGGACAATAAAACAGAGTTATGGAAAAGTAAACCACGATAAAGAGAACACTGAATTGACATTATGTTAATATTTGCATTCTGTTCCCAGACTAACCGCATTGCACGGATCCTGGCCGGCAGCAAGAAGAAAATTTGTACCAAGAAGCCTCGTTTCATGTCCGCCTGCGCCCAGCTCATCATTGCCTTCCTGCTCATACTGCTACAGCTCGGCATCATTGTAGCTCTCTTCCTTATGGAGCCCCCGCAGGTGACCATGAAAATACAGTAGACTCCAAGAGCATATACAGTAATTATATATGACAAATGAATATTTAAAATAATCTTGACATTTTCTGAAGACTGGCAAAGGAGAGGAGCTTCTTTCTTGAATGCAAAGATTTTTTTTCACTTCTTGAATTCTTGAATTGGCTCATCGTTGTGCATGGTTTGAGGGTCTTACTCAATCCATTCCATAGTTTGATTCCACATACTGAAATGCTATGGCTTTTTAACGTAGTCCTAGCATATAAGTGTTTCAAATGTACTTCTTCCCTGAGATCATATTTCTCCTCTCTTGTAGAGAAGTATTGGATGACATTTTTAGCTAATTGGTTATTTTTAGCCTTATGCATTATTTTAGCTGTTTGAAGATGAACTATATCAGCAAGTTGAAGTATTTGTGATTTTAGAAATAAGGAGTTAGTATGTTCTCTGTAGGCGGCATTATGAATTATCCTTACTGACCTTTTTTGCAGTACATTTAGCGAGTGAAGATTGCTTTTGTAGTTATTAGCCCATATTTCCACACAATAAGCAAACCAAGATGTGATATATACGGTATATAATGCAAATAACGAACAATCCTCAATTGCTGATATTTTATTATTTGACTAATAATAATTAGAAACTGAAAAGAATGATAAATAATAGAAAATACACATTAAAGCATCCATCCATTTTTTTAACGGTTATCCTCACTAGAGTCGTGGGGGGTGCTGGAGCCTATCCCAGCTGTCTCCGGGCTGGACTGGTTGCCAGCCAATCACAGGGCAAATATAGACAAACAACCATTCACACTCACATTCATACCTATGGACAATTTGGAGTCGCTAATTAACCTAGCATGTTTTTGGAATGTGGGAGGAAACCGGAGTAACCCACGCATGCACGGGGAGAACATGCAAACTCCACACAGACATGGCAGATGATGGATTCAAACCCAGGTCTTGTAGCTGTGGGGCCGCCGTGCAGCCCTAAACTGTACAAATGTGTTTTATTAAACACTACATAATTCACGCACTTTAGCAGAAATACTCATAATAATAGCAATTGTCTCATATTTTCTGTGCTCCTACAGTTTTGCAATAAAGTTATTTTCATTTAAACGTGTTTAAAATGGTTTCATTCCTCCACGCAGGTGATCCATGACTATCCCAGCATACGCCAAGTCAACCTCATATGCAACACCACCAACTTGGGTGTGGTCGCCCCTCTGGGATACAACGGCCTGCTCATCCTCAGTTGTACCTTCTATGCCTTCAAGGTAACGGCTGGACCTTCTTATCTCCATCACATGTGCAACAAAATCTGTTTCTGCAGACCTGAGGCTTCTACAGTTGATTAAAGTGATTAAAGTAGATCAATAAGAAAAAAATCTATGACCTGTACTTTCATGTGAGAGAAGTCACACGGACTGATAAAAATAATAATTGAATTGCTGCGGGCTGATTAAGCAAAAGACCGCTGACTGAAATTTCATTTCCCCCAAAAATGTAAATGAAAGTCCATATTTGATTGTTTGTGGCCTGTAGCCATCAATTTTCTCCACAGTGTGAAAACTGCTTAGTAAAAAGGAGACAAAAGATGACATAAATTCCAAATAACAACTCGGCGCCATAGGCGTTCCTTAAACCTAATATAATTGAGGTATAATGAAGTTCCCAGACGTAATTGTCTTGTGCTTATTAAATACGGCTCAATTAATGCAAAATCAAGTGAACAATAAAATGATTCGCTTTTTTCTATTCCAGACCCGCAACGTTCCTGCTAATTTCAACGAGGCAAAGTACATTGCATTTACCATGTACACCACCTGCATCATTTGGCTGGCTTTTGTTCCCATCTACTTTGGCTCCAATTATAAAATTATCACCATGTGCTTCAGCGTCAGCCTCAGCGCCACGGTGGCTCTTTGCTGCATGTTCGTACCCAAGGTAAGTTTATGGCCGACTCTTCTCGTCTTGGTTACTTTTCCTTTCTACATACATATTTAATGCGGCCTTCACAAATACCGCACTGATTTTTGTTTAAAAATATAAATGTTTCTATTCTTGACAATGATGCATGGTATTGCATGTGATCCACTCCTAACATAAATAAAATATTGTGTTTGTTCAATATTTCCGCACTCAATAACACCAGCAATACATTATAGTTGATGCTAGAGGACGCCATGTTATGCAATTCTTTAGTGATGTCCTAATATCGACCCATATGGACATGCAAATGAGAGTCTATTGTATGGAGCGCATCGTATGGAGCGCATCGTCTCGAGCGCATCGTCTCGAGCGCATCGTCTCGAGCGCATCGTCTCGAGCGCATCGTCTCGAGCGCATCGTCTCGAGCGCATCGTCTCGAGCGCATCGTATCGAGCGCATCGTATCGAGCGCATCGTCTCGAGCGCATCGTATCGAGCGCATCGTATCGAGCGCATCGTATCGAGCGCATCGTATCGAGCGCATCGTATCGAGCGCATCGTATCGAGCGCATCGTATCGAGCGCATCGTATCGAGCGCATCGTATGGGTTTTTCTGACGCCAATGATATCAGTGTGTGATGACTAGGGGTGTAACGGTACAGGTAACTCTTATTAACTTATTAATTTTAAGTGAGACGATGGACAAGTGGTTAGCGCGTTGGCCTCACAGCTAGTAGACCCAAGTTCAATTCCACCCTCCTCCCACATTCTAAAAACATGCTAGGTTAATTGGCGACTCCAAATTGTCCATAGGTATGAATGTGAGTGTGAATGGTTGTTTGTCTATATGTGCCCTGTGATTGGCTGGCCACCAGTCCAGGGTGTACTCCGCCTCTCGCCCGAAGACAACCCCCCGCAACCCTCGTGAGGATAAGCGGTAGAAATTGAAATAATTAATTAATTTTAAGTGATCTTTTAAATGAAGCATAGAAATGAAATTACAATCGACATTTTTAAGTAAAAAACAAAAAATAATGACATGGCATAAATCAAAAAATGTAAGAATGTGAGGGCCACTTTGATACATTAAAGATATAAAAAAACAATCCCATGTACATTGTAGTACTATAAGCTATAAAAGCTGTTATAAGTGACAATGCATATTAGTGTACAAGCTAAGGGCTGAAAATGTCCCCTGGAGCCACACTTTGAACACCCCTGGTTTACTGTTTTTATTTTTAAGACAATACAGTGTTATACTGTAGCCGAATGCCTCGTCTTTTCATCCACTTTTAGGCGGGACGTCCCTCACTTGAAATATGTACAGTGTGGAAAATGGGGCGTTACATTGTGGGGAGGGCAGACCAAATATATCACATCATATCTTATTATATTTGTCATATTTTGCATCCAGTGGCATCACAGTAAATGATGTGCTTGTGACATGATTGCTGATATCGGTATCAAGCATCTCTACAATTAAATAATACCTGTATCGGACTAGACTAGTGTAATGGTATTAATTTGAATTATGTATATTTAACTTTCTGTCATTAAAGGTATACATCATACTGGCCAAACCCGAGCGTAATGTGCGCAGTGCCTTTACCACCAGTACAGTGGTACGCATGCACGTGGGAGATGGAAAGTCCTCCTCAGCTGCGAGCCGCTCCTCCAGTCTGGTTAACCTGTGGAAACGCAGAGGCTCCACTGCTGAGACTCTCAGGTATGTGTGCTAGTTTTTGAGCTAATTCACCGAAACCTGACTCTTCTTCTGACCCTAACATGAACTGCAGACGATTGGCTAATGGAGGACATGGCAATGATTGGAGATGGGAATGAACTGAGCAGAAGAGAAGAAAATAAAAAAAAAAGCCTAATAGCTTTTGCACCAATCATAAGGCAATCCTCTTGTCATCTATGGCAACAAGCAAAATGATCAAAAGACACAAAGGCAGTGATGGACAGCCACTTTCCCCAATTGAAAAGGGGCGAGAGAATAAAAAGAGCCATCTTAATTGTCAGCATGTTATTTGAGCTCGCCGTGCTTGGCAAGCAAGATTTCAATCGTGCTTTTATGAGACGTATCAAGAGCGCTTCCATCTTTGCTTCTTTTATTCCCCTCGGCACTACCTGGGTCCTTCCTGTCTTGTACACTCGCTGCCGCCACCAAATTGGCAGCGTTGTCTACCTCGGTGCTGAGATGTGGCCTTTGAGATGCTGTCATGTTGACACAGACAAATATAAAGCAAATATACTAAAGGTAGTGAAATACCTTTTTTCACAAAAGCATAGTATATTATATTATTATAGAATATATTATGGGTGTCATGACCTTACAAGGTTTTTTTAAGTATTGTTTTTTAAGCAAACACGTTTGTTTGTGTTGTGGCTGCACGGTGGACGAGTGGTTTGCGCACAGGCCTCACAGCTAGTTGACCCGAGTTCGATTCCACCCTCTGCCATCTTTGCATGTTCTTTCTGTGCATGTGTGGGTTTTCTCCGGGTACTCCGTTTTCCTCCCACATTCCAAAAACATGCTAGGTTAATTAGCGACTCCAAATTGTCTATAGGTATGAATGTGAGTGTGAATGGTTGTTTGTCTATATGTGCCCTGTGATTGGCTGGCCACCAGTCCAGGGTGTACCCTGCCTCTCGCACCAAGACAGCTGGGATAGGCTCCAGCACCCCTGCGACCCTCGTGAGGATAAGGGGTAGAAAATGAATGAATGAATGTATCAATGTAGAGAAACGTATGCCCTTTTTCAGGGAAACTCTTATTGTTCCCTTCAATTGCGGTGTGAGGTTTAATCAGAACTTCTACTATGCATTAATCAAAGGAATTAATCTGACAAAAGGAAGGGGCAGGGGACAAATTGTGACAAATGTAAAGAGGACGACGGTGAAGAAAAAAAAAAGGGATTACCTGACAGTGACAAATGAAGAACATAAGGTCAGTTAAAAATAGAACAGAGTATGAAATAAAGTGAAAATACTTTGGCTGGAAAAACTCATTGAATGTATATGAAATTATAGTATGGATTTAATCAAAATAAGAGTCGACTCTATGTGAAATGATGTGACTTTTAATAACCACAATTATGAAATTGTCATTGTACGACCATTCTCTCATGGCTGGAGCTGACATTTGGTAATGGTAATGGTTTTATTTCATTTGAACGTGCATCAGATTACAATTGAATGCATCACATAATAAGTTCACAGTTCCAAATGTCCAAAAGGAGTAGGAAGAAGCAAAGCTTATTAAATCCTACCCCTTCATCTTGTACTTTTACAATCAGTAACTGTAATCGGTAATTTTATTCTTGTCACGTCTTTATTTTATTAATTAAAATGTAATTTAATTTAATGTTATTTAATTTAATTTAATTTAATTTAATTTTATTTTATTTTATTTTATTTTATTTTATTTTATTTTATTTTATTTTATTTTATTTTATTTTATTTTATTTTATTTTATTTTATTCATATAGTCATATGTATAGCACATCATGACTGGTTCAAGACTCTTCATCCTTGTATTTAGCAAACATCAACTGCTTGTATTGTTTCTTGAATTGGCTCATCCTTGTGCATTGTTTGAGTTTCTTACTCAATCCATTCCATAGTTTGATTCCACATACTGAAATGCTATGGCTTTTTAACATAGTCCTAGCATGTTTCAAATTTAGTTCTTCCTTGATATCATATTTCCTGAGATCACATTTGATATCAACTTGTCTGCAATATTATATTGAGAAGTCCGATGAGCCTCATTCTCTCGATTTCTTGTTGTTGCTGTTCTAGTTTATTTCGACTTTTGACCAAATTACCTTAATGGCGAAGGTTTTGCTGGTTCAAAGCATTCCAGTACATGGACGGTTCATTCATGGAAATGACGTCCGAAGTATTACTAAGGCTGTGTTTTCAATCGACTGCCATGGAAATTGAAACCGTACTTGTTTTTCAGCTCTAACGGCAAGTCGGTGTCTTGGGCGCAGACGGAGCGCAACAGTTCACACGGGAACCACTTGTGGCAGCGTCTGTCCTTCCACATCAAAAAGAAGGAGAACAACCAGACGGCTGTCATCAAGCCCTTCTCCAAGACCTCCGGGGAGCGTTATTTGGGGGGGGCCAACCTGCCTCCACACTTGCCTCTTCCCTCCTTGCCGTCCATTTCCTCCCTGCATTCTCACAGCGACGCCGGCGGCGACAAGAACCTCTATGAGCTCTCTGAAGCGGAGGAGAGGTGCTCCCTCACGTATGCTCCACAAACGCCATCTCCAATCAGCACGGTAAGCCAGAGACTGGGTCCAGGTTTGGAGGAGGAACCTCAGGTCACGGGTGTAGCCAAATATCCCAGCAGCGTTTGCAGCCAGAGCAGCGGCAGCAGTTGCGGACCCGTCAACAGCGGATCCGGTGTAACCGGGAGCGAAGGTCGCCTGGTCATCCTGGAAGGTCGACCGGTGGCGTGCCAAAGCAACCTGATGGAGCAGATCAGCTGCGTGGTGAACCGCTTCACCGCCAACATCAGCGAGCTCAACACCATGATGCTGCTGTCCTCTCCGACGCATCCTCACATACACAAACACTCGCCGCCGCCACCGCCGCCGCCTCATCCCGCTGATCCCTATCTGCTCCCGCGTGAGATCCACACGCCTCCTACTCTCACAACATACGCCGAAGTCCAAGCCCACTCCCTCGGTGAGTCAAGTTTGGGTCGCCGGAGCGGGTGTCCCATTCATCCGTACCCTCTTCCACCTCCTCACCCTCAGTCGTCCCCTTCCATCTCCCCCATGCGAGGAGGCCTCGTCACCTGCCTCATGGACTCTCCGCTGAGGAGGGTGGAGCTGGATGAGGAGCTTATCGCTTTAACTCCCCCCTCGCCCTTCCGGGACTCTTTGGCATCCAGCAGTAGCTCAGCTGTATCTGACATAGATCTGTGTCTCCCGCCGGTCCCTTCCCACCCGCCTCCATCGCCCCCGTCGCCCAGGTACAGTAGACTAACTCTCAGAAACTACAGCCAGAGTTCCTCGTCACTGTGAGGCAGACATGCTTCCGAGAGAAGAGGATCATGCCAACAAAAGGAGAGTGGATTGATCTAGTCAAATCCATTCATCCGCACGGTGGGGGGTGTGAAAGCTTTGTGTTTACATATGTGCAGTGAGAGATTTTCATAGTGGTGTCAATCACAGGAAAGGGAAAAAATGGCCACAGTATAAATATGTGGTATTAGGTATAGATCGTGGCCTTGAGCTAACATGGCTGTCAGCTAATTAGACATAGCGATTGTGCACTTGTGTGAGTATACATAGGTATGCCTTCATGGATGCGGTTCATATATTGAAAGGACGGGCCAAAGACGCCAAGGAAGTGCTTGGAAACAAGCTTAAAAGCTCCCAAGGGCACAAAAACTTGACAGGTTGGTGGATCCGCTGTGCAAGAGTCAAACAGGCACAGCATCGGCTTGTGGATAAAAAATGAAAGTGTAAATATTGATCAAGTCATGCGTTGCAGGAGTTTGATTTGGTTAACAAAATATAAAGCAGTGGGTTGCTTTGCCAGTTTCCATAACATACGCATCTTTGTATTCGCCATAAAAATTATTTATTCTGTTTGTACATCAAAGTTTTTCACTTGAAAAGACGGGGACCAAAAAAAACCAAACAAGAATTCTAATACTTTACCATCAATGACGGTCACAGCATGTATAATGACTACAGAAACTGTGTTAGCAGTCACTGTGTTGTGCAACGTGTGCGCAAACATTCCAATTTTTTTCAACAATACATTCACAGCCGCAAACATTTTGGCAGGGAATTCAATTTTGTGCTTCAATAACTCTCAACCTCAGTATTTTTTAAGAAAACATTTTCCATGTCTATATTCATTCATTCATTTTCTACCGCTTTTTCCTCACGAGGGTTGCGGGGGTGCTGGAGCCTATCCCAGCTGTCTTTGGGCGAGAGGCGGGGTACACCCTGGACTGGTCGCCAGCCAATCACAGGGCACATATAGACAAACAACCATTCACACTCACATTCATACCTATGGACAATTTGGAGTCGCCAATTATTAACCTAGCATGTTTTTGGAATGTGGGAGGAAACCGGAATTCATTCATTTTCTACCGCTTTACCGTAAAATTAAAAAGTAATAATCCAAAATTAAAATTATTAAAATATAAATATATTAATATAAATATATTAAAATATTAAAAACAAGAAACAAAGCAATACAAGTATAAAAAATAAAACCAATTACAATAAAAACGAAGAACTAAAAGACACAGTTAAAAGCCAGAGAATAAAAGTTTTTCCTCACGAGGGTCGCGGGGGTGCTGGAGCCTATCCCGGCTGTCTTCGGGCGAGAGGCCAGCCAATCACAGGGCACATACAGACAAACAACCATTCACACTCACATTCATACCTATGGACAATTTGGAGTCGCCAATTATTAACCTTTTTGGAATGTGGGAAGAAAACCGGAGTACCCGGAGAAAAACCACACATGCATGGGGAGAACATGCAAACTCAACACAGAGATGGCCGAGGGTGGAATTGAACTCGGGTCTCCTAGCTGTGAGGCCTGTGCACTAACCACTTGACCGCCGTGCCGCCCCATGTCTATATATTCTGCAAAATCAAGCTTTTTTTTTCTCCCCAAAATGAAAACGAAGCATCAAAGTTATTTAAGCACAAAGTCACTTGCAAAATGTTTGGCAATGACTGTATCATAATTGATTTAATGTTAATTATTGTGCCAAAGGGGGTTCAGGTGAGGCTACCTTATATGCTTGTTAGTAAATATGTGCTTTGATAAAAAACAAACAAACAAAAAAAAAACAATGTAAATGTCAAAGACTTTGTATTGTATTTTCATATCTTCAATTTGATCATTCTGATCCTTTTATTGTAAAAGCAATAGTTTCCATACATGTGAATGGGCTCTCATATCACACTTCTGTATTCTCTAGTGCACAGTTTGCCAAGGAGTGTGCATTGCAAAAGTGCTCCAAAAGTGCTTGAGGCCTCTGTTACTTATTCTAATCCCTGATCTTATTCATAGCTACATATGAGATAGATACAAGTGCATTTGAATTGTATTCAATTCCATATACAGTATTAATATATGACATAACTGGGTTTAGGATGAAGTAAGCAAGGAAAAGATATAATTGTTCACAACGACTTAACAATTAACCAGTGTCGACGTGGTGTTGTTTGAGAGGAGCGAGTTTACAGCCTGCTTCCACCAACTGTGTTTATTACGATGGCGAGAACGGAGTGCTCGCTTCAGCACTTCAGCCTGCACGTTATCAGCCCCTCGGGTGGAACGCCACGTTTTATATGTGCTGCCTCAGCAGAGAAAAAGAGAGGATCAGTTTATTTTCGACAAGGACTCGGTGGTGTGACATCAGCCTAGATGATGTGGCTAAGGGAGTTTAGTGAAAGCATTACCAGTACTAGTCCAGCAACAGGAGGATTGGAAACATTCTTTAGTTGTATTTGGATGGATACGCAGTGAGTGGTGCAAAAGGTTAGACGGAAATGTAAACGTTTGAAAACCGAGGATTTTTCCCAATAACAACAAGACTCGAATAGAACTGCTGAATGGGACCAAAATGGAGGCAAAATTTGGAAAGAAATTAAACAAATACATTCATTAATTCATTTTCTACCGCTTTTCCTCACGAGGGTCACGGGGGTGCTGGAGCCTATCCCAGCTGTCTTCAGGCCAGAGGTGGGGTGGCCAGCCAATCACAGGGCACATATAGACAAACAACCATTCACACTCACATTCATACCTATGGACAATTTGGAGTTGCTAATTAACCTAGCATGTTTTTGGAATGTGGGAGGAAACCGGAGTACCCGGAAAAAACCCACGCATGCACGGGGAGAACATGCAAACTCCACACAGAGATGGCCGAGGGTGGAATCGAACCCGGGTCTCCTAGCTGTGAGGCCTGAGCGTGAATCACTTGCCGTGCCGTGCAGCCACAACACTTCATATGTTGTCAAAAACGTGTTTGCTTAAAAAACGATACTTAAAAAAACCTTGCAAGGTCATGACACCCATAATATTACAATGATATAATATATGCTTTTGTTAAAAAGGTATTTCACTACCTCTAGTACTGTATATTTGCACATATAGACAAACAACCATTCACACTCACATTCATACCTATGGACAATTTGGAGTCGTCAATTAACCTAGCATGTTTTTGGAATGTGGGAGGAAACCGGAGTACCCGGAGAAAACCCACGCATGCACGGGGAGAACATGAGATGGCCGAGGGTGGAATCGAACCCTGGTCTCCTAGCTGTGAGGTCTGTGCGCTAACCACTCGACCTAAACAATTCAACAACAAGAGCCTATCCCAGCTGTCTTCGGGCAAGAGGCGGGGTACACCCTGGACTGGTGGCCGGCCAATCATAGGGCACATATAGACAAACCAACCATTCACACTCACATTCATACCTATGGACAATTTGGAGTCGCAAATTAACCTAGCATGTTTTTGGAATGTGGGAGGAAACCGGAGTCTCTGAGAAAACCCAGACATGCAAATTCCACACAGACATGGCCGAGGGTGGAATTGAACCCTGGTCTCCTAGCTGTGAGGTCTGTGCGCTAACCACTCGACCTAAACAATTCAACAACAATCATATTTTTACCAAAATACGAGTCAAAGTTTGATCCCCTGATTTTGTAATGGCACTCCAAAGAATTGGACTGATAATCCTTGTACTGCAAAATACTTTAAATCCATGTGCTGATCAGAGGGTGATGACATTTGAACTGTTGATCCAGTTCTTGCTTTTAGCTCAAGGCTCATGTGTGGTGAGGAGGCTGTGTCATGTAGCTGGTCTTGTCATGTAATGTAATTTCATCCACTGGTTAAATTGGCTAATTGTGATAAATGAGAATGTTTTTTTTGGTCGTCTTAAGGTTGCTGGAATGTTCTTTTAGGGAGATGCCACATTGTCTTGTTCCTTAGAACTGCACTGATGCTGACTTTTGAACTGCAAACATCAACTATAAAAGATGGTGACTAAGGGCTTTTATCAGTCTGTCTAGGGAATCCCAGGAGATGTTGGTGTTGGTGTTGGTGTTGGCGGTGGACGATGCCCCTTTGATACGCTCATACACAACAGCTGAATGTTTACATGTAAACCCCAGACCAGACTATTGTTTTCTTACTAGTTGGTGTATGATGGGATATGAGATGTACGTCCCTTTTGACGACTCAACAGTTTTATCTGGTAGACCTGATCAGGGTCGCAGTAGTGCTGGAGCCTATCCCAGCTGTCTTCGGGCGAGATGCGGGGTACACCCTGGACTGGTGGCCGGCCAATCACAGGGCACATATAGACAAACAACCATTCACTCTCACATTCATACCTATGGACAATTTGGAGTCGCTAATTAACCTAGCATGTTTTTGGAATGTGGGAGGAAACCGGAGAAAACCCACGCATGCAAATTCCACACAGAGATGGCCGAGAGTGGAATCAAGCACGGGTCTCCTAGCTGTGAGGCCTGCGCACGAACCACTCATGCAGCCGAGATGATATAGTTATATATCTAAATACCAATTTTAATGCAAAGCTTGTATCTATTAGAACCAATAAATAGAGATAAAATATAGCTTATGTAGTCTTTTCTTGCGTTTGAAGAGAGGTCAAATTATTGCATCATCGGGTCAAACAAGCATATCTGGAGGGACATGTCAACTGAAGTCAGAGTGAAAACGCTGCATACGTGCAATATTCTTGCATGTGGAAATCATTCAACAACTGAGACGGAATTGAACAGGGTAGCAACCGTGTTGTTTACAGCAGGGGTCTCAAACTCAATTTACTTGGGGGCCACTGGTGCTCGGGTCTGGGTGAGACTGGGCCGCATCAGGTTTTCCAAAAAAAAAACAACCCAAAAAACGCATTTATTAAAAACCAAAAAATTTAAAAATCTTCGCTTTGGTTCCGATTTTCTACAAGAAAAGCTCTGATAAAACATTCCACTGTTCTCAAATATCTTACTTTTTATTTTTCTACACAAAATAAGATGAAAAATAAATAAACAAATCAAGAATAAAGAAAATCAATCAATTGTAATAAATAAATAAATATAATAATAATAATCAAATGGCAAATAATACAAACGTAAGAAACCACATATAGTTGTTGGGTAGACAAATTATTTTTTTCAGATTAAAATGAACAAAGCATTATTAGAGCCCTGTAGACATGACAAAACACGACTATAGTCACATTTATACTCTTTTTATTTACAAATAAAACATATTGCGCAACTGCAGGGTCTTGAGACACATGCTAACTCGCAAACTAGAGAGCTAGCCACCTAAATGGTAGCCTTCAAGTTATTTCCTTAAAACTTAAATAGCCAAAAACTTACCACTTCCACACGGATAGGGAGGATAACTATTAACAGTTATTTAACCTTTAACATGAACATTAATCAAACATAATAATTGTTTCTGGGTACATGATACCATACAGCATCCATATCAAACTTGCGCGGGCCGCACTAACATTAAACTTTCATATCAAAGGCGGGGGCCTCAAACTCGTGTCCTGCGGGCCACATTTGGCCCGTGGGCCGCGTGTTTGAGACCCCCGGTTTACAGCCTTGGTTCCCAAACTGGGGTACGCACACTCCTAGTACCAAAATTAAAAAAAACTTTTCCCCTAACACTCACAATTACGAGTGCACCTGAACACCTCACCACACAAGCAGAATGGAGCAACACACCATGCACACTCACACAACTGGAGCAAATCATTATCAGGAGCAAATCAGTATGCACCGTTATTCACTTGAATCTGACAAACGATACACAGAAAATAATGAGTATATTATTTTTTGCTATATTATAGTATATAATATATTCTAACTATATATAGTATATTGTATTTTGTCATATTGAATATTGGCCATCTTGAACTGCAATGTTCCAGCTTTCTAGCTCTTTTTTTTGTCCTCGGTTTCAACTGTGTTTCAACCAAGACTGACTTTAAAAATTGCTGTGTGCGGATGTAGGCGCATTAGAAGGATAAGAAAAAATACTTTACATATAAAGACTCTATAGATATTAGCATAGCATTTTCCTGAATATTAAGTAATTAAGGCTGGTTTCATGTTTCAGTTTGCTTAAGGCAGGCTGAGCTGAGGTGGCGACTTCGATGTCTTAAATAATAATAATAGTTTTGGTTGTTTGGTGCTGCTGAATGGAATGTGGCTTTTAAGTGGTTGGTTATTCATTAAATTATTATGCATTATAATATGTTATATGATATGCTTGAGGAAAGTGGAAGATATTATTTGACATACAGGACGGTGCAGGCAGGTTGTAGATCCTCCACTATTTTGTTGATGTTGTGTGAAGTCATATAGTGAAGTAATGCATATTTTTTTAAACCAAAAGGAGCCGTGAAATGACACCATAACATAAACACACAAATATGATTTTAATTCTAATTTGTTAGACGGTGGCCCTACTAAGTAAAACAAATGTGAATGTTGCCTTTTAGAAGAGATGTTTACATTTTCGCCGCTCGCTAGAGCTAATCAAATTCATCACAGGTAATCAAGGCATTCATTTCCAGTGACATTTTTACAGGCTTGTCAGCAAATGTATTTTTTTTTTTTTTTTTTTTGCAACACTGACGCCGAAGGTCTGAACGGAGAGAAGCACGCAGCTCATCTCCATTTAAATGAAGTGGCTGTGTTGTGTTCCACTCTCCTTCCAGCCCACGCTGATCACACCAAGCAGTTAGTCGGGACTTGATTTTGATGAAGTGGAATAATGGTTGGTTAGCAAATGTTACTTGAAGAAATGCACTGCTGTTTAAATGCTAAAGTGTGCAAAAAGGTCATCACGTTCAAAATGACTGTTAGTGAAATGAACGCAAATAACAATTGTATCCTCTTTTTTTTTTTTTTTTTCCTTGCGAGTGTGTGCCAATTTTCACCCCACCTCATTTCAAGTGCTTCTGTATTTCTTATCTGGAATTTTGAAGTGTGTGGAGCGAAATCTTACGAACCATCTGCTGTGACAAATGATGTAAATTTTCACAAGCTATTAACTTACTGTATGTGTACTAAAAGACTATTTACATCTATTGTTTATTTGAGGAAACCTTATATCATTTCCTCGATTTGATATTGTGTGGATTCATTTTTATGAACTTTTTTAAGCGGTGTCGATTTCATTTCATTTTTTTTTTAATGTTACAAATGTAGAATGTAACTTCAAAGAAACTATCTGTGATAATCAGAGATGGATTTATATTGAAATATTTGGTTATCTATTTCCTATATCCCCTTCAGATTTGTAAACGTGTGAATACTATATGGTTGTAGTATGAAAAATGCAGTATATTTCTAAGTGGCTTTGTAGAGGGCATTGATCACAGGGTTGTGCGGGGGAGCGGTGTTTGCGTTGGTTATATTTTACATTTTTAGAGGTAAGTTGCTTTAGAATGTTCTTAAATACTCCGAACTGAGATAAAGTCCATTTACTCAGAGAATAAATCGTCCTCAGATTGTGTTGTTTTGTTCAAATTGTGTTCCTAACGCTGATGTCTTCTCACAACAGACCTGACAGGTAATGAAACGTTACATCTACATTTTGGATGCATTTGGTTCATATTGCTGTTTTACATGGGTTCAATGCTGACGACTGAAGAGTGGTGATACCTACCAGAGACCTGAGAAGAAGTGAGTATTAAAATGACTTAATTTTTTTTTTTCTGCACAAAATAAGATAAAAAATAAATAAACAAATCAAGAATAAAGAAAATCAATCAATCAGTAATAAATAAATATAATAATAATAATAATAATAATAAAACGGCAAATAATAAAAACTTAAGAAACCACATATAGTTGGTGGGTAGACAAATTATTTTTTTCAGATTAAAATGAACAAAGCATTATTAGAGCCCTGTAGACATGACAAAACACGACTATAGTCACATTTATACTCTTTTTATTTACAACATATTGCGCAACTGCAGGGTCTTGAGACACATGCTAACTCATAAACTAGAGAGCTAGCGACCTAAACGGTAGCCTTCAAGTTATTTCCTTTAAACTAAAATAGCCAAAAACTTACCACTTCCACACGGATAGGGAGGATAACTATTAACAGTTATTTAACCTTTAACATGAACATTAATCAAACGTAATAATTTTTTCTGGCTACATGATACCATACAGCATCCATATCAAACTTGCGCGGGCCGCATTAACATTAAACTTTCATATCAAGACGGGGGCATCAAACTAGTGTTGCGGGCCACGTGTTTGAGACCCCTGTTCTATACAGTAGTATTTTCTACTGTCCTTTATGTCTTGCATTGAATCTAATGAGATTCAAAAACATGGCTGTAAATGGAAGAGAAAATAGAAAACAATTTCCCCGACACCCACAGCCGACACGTCTATCAATGCAAATTGCTGCATTAGACCTCCTGTCTGATTAAATGGATAGAACAAAATAAGAAAAAAGCAAATGGGAACAAAAATGCAAAAGGTGGTTGGGTTTATTGCTAATACACCAACAGAAATTCATCATCTGCAAACATGCAAATATATAAATATACTCACTCACTCACTGATGGGTTTAAGTATGGATCGGTCAATATCTCATTCATTAGTCGTGTGTGTGTGTTTGTGTCCCTGAGGCTGAGTATATTGATTTGTTGCTAAAACACACAGCATTTCAGGCTTTAATCAAACGGGTCTAATGTCTGATTTCATTGGTCGAGATTTAAATACATAACGTAAGTATACACATTTACCTCGGTTTACACTTCTTACATAAGCAGGTTTTGTGAAGTGCTATTTTTCCCATAAATAAAAATAAAGATCGGCCTAATTCTCATTTAAGGATTTTAGTTTTAATTCTCTTTGAATCGCCAGCAGCAGCCATGCTTATCTGTTCTGTCAATCATTTAGCTTTTTATCTCAAAATGCACAGATCCCAGGTTTGATTGATTGTTCATTGTTTGTGGATGAACCGTGGCAGCATGTGGCAGTACCAGTCACAAGACTTAACACACTTTGTCATGCTATTAAATAGGAACGTGTGTCTAAACATTTGACTGCTACTGTATAGTACACAGGGGTGCTTGGATTTATTTTTTTTTATTTTTTTGCACAAAACATTAAATTCAAAAGCTGTCACGATTCACCAAACAGCCACAGTACTGTATACTCTCAGTCCTGAAATTCAATTCTGAACCCCCAACATCACTTCCTGTCGCCCACCACTCGTTTCCCCTAAATAACACACAAGCCTGCGTGTTATTTATGTCTTAAATGGCTTATTTATTTTTATCATGTCCACTATAGTGAGTAATACAAGTGTAAAGGGGTGTTAATTAATGTCTAGAGGGCTCTAATAATGTTTAAAAATGTACCTGTGTGCACCTTGGTTAGCTACATTAATTTGTTCCTGACTCTAACGCAATATACACATCACTATATTGACAGTTACTATGGTAAAGTTTGTCATTGTATGGTCATATCACCTCGTACTGTGAACTGATTATGTGATGCACTCAATTGTAATCAGATGCCTATTCAAATGAAATAAAACCATTACCATATATTTTCCAGTAATAAATAATGTAAAGCCAAAAATGTTGACCCAAAACACGATTTTATTGTTTTAAACTTAGTTACATTTTGAAATGCATATAAATACAGTAAACCTCGGATATATCGGACTCGGATATATCGGAAATTCGCTCATAACGGACAGATAAAAAAGAACCAATTTTTCTGTAATGCATTTCCAATAAAAATTCATTGCATATATCGGATTTTTTATAACGGATTTCGCCTATTTCGGACAAAATCTCCAGTCCCGTTCCAATGCATTTCCATTAAATTTCCCTCGCATATATCGGATGGCCGCATCGTGGCGCTCCGATTCGCTGAATCGTGACAGGCCGCTATACGACGTCATTTGCAGCGTTTGCAGCGTTGCCTGCGCGTCCAGGTACATTGGAAACATAGTCAAGGAAGTGCCTTTTTATAACGGATAAAATCCGATTTACGCATATACCAGATATAAATCCGATATATGCGTAAAACGGACATTTTCCGGTATACGCATATAACGGATTTCGCTTATATCGGACAAAACCAGTGGGAACAATAGAATCCGATATATCCGAGGTTTACTTTACATATAAATGATGAGCGAAAGGGATAAATGAACATTTTATCTTGCAAGATCAACCACCACCACCTTCCTGTTTCAAATTCTTGAATTCTCACCTCAAGCGTGGAACCCGGAAGTTGCAAGTTGCCAGCATTTCGATAAAGAAGGTGAGAAATGAGTCATGACCAAACAGGAAGATGGTGTACGTGTGGTGTCTCGCTATCTGTGTGAATGTCAACAACATGAAAATACTTGATTTATAAACAAGGAATACTACAGAAATTGCAGAAATTCACTCATCATAGTCCAATGAACGGTGATGTAACTGTAACTACGGTAACTGCTAAATTGTCAGTGACGGTTGTAGAGGATACAATGAAACATTCACAGGGAAGGCAAAGACACCCACACACCTGCATGCATGAAAGCAACACAGGTGCAAGAACTTCCTCAAAAACCAGGAATTGTGTGCAGAGAGAAATATGTACACTGCATGTATATGCAGGGAAAGGAAAAAGAAAGCGCCTAAGCAAGAACCGGATATGTGGGTGCCTCACAGCTAGGAGACCAGGGTTCAAGTCCACCCTCGGCCATCTCTGTGTGGAGTTTGCATGTTCTTCGGGTACTCCGGTTTCCTCCCAAAAACATTCCAAAAACATGCTAGGTTAATTGGCGACTCCAAATTGTCCATCCGTATTTAGATATATTACTATATCATCTCGGCTGCACGAGTGGTTCGTGTGCAGGCCTCACAGTTAGGAGACCCGTGCTCGATTCCACCCTCGGCTATCTCTGTGCGGAGTTTGCATGCGTGGGTTTTCTCCGGGGACTCCGGTTTCCTCCCACATTCCAAACACATGCTAGGTTAATTGGCGACTCCAAATTGTCCATAGGTATGAATGTGAGTGTGAATGGTTGTTTGTCTATAAGTGCCCTGTCATTGGCTGGCAACCAGTAGTAGTAGTAGTAGTAGTCCAGGTAGCGGTGGAAAATGAATGAATGAATGAATGAATGTCTCCGGGTCCAGCATGAAGACTTGTGTCCATCCGCCTCCACCACCCATCTCTAAACATGAATCATCACCCTAGTCATGCCAGAGATGTGGTCTGGACTAACAATGGCGGACTTGAAAGTTCTAGTCATGCAGAACAACAACAACAACAAAATGAAGGAGCTTGACAGAGGAAGGTAAAACTGCCAAGGTAAAACTACAACAACTACTGCAGGGCCTGGGAAGGGGACTAAACAACTAAGGATAAACAAATGAATCAACAACTAAATATTTACAAAAGTACTGGTTAAAATACTTTCAAACACTAATGCACAGACACAATGCACACGGTGTAATAATAGTAATCAAGACTTCATGACTCACGCTACTTCAGACCCTTCTTCACACGAGTGCTTATTGTGTAGAGAAGGTGAGTCACTCCATTACAGTATGTGGTTACTATGGTGATCTGAGGCCCCAGCACTTCCCTTAAATGCTTGCTAGGCCGCAGCAGGTTCTGTAGCCTTTTAAATATTACACTTGATCTATCTCAGACTTCCTTTTGGAGTAAAGCTCTACAGTCAATGGTGTGATTTGTTGCTGCCTTGTTAACGCATGTATTTTTTTTTGCAGCACACCTTTGACCTTTTTAGGGTGGAGAAACGTCGAGGACATGTTATGAAAGTGAGGATTTTTCGTCATTATACATATAGAGAGAATTGTATTAAGTTTTTACATCATCCAGATGTTGTTTGCATCTACAGTATGTGTATGATGTATTGGTAATGTACATATCGTGACAAATAAATAAAAAAAACATTGTGACAGCGTCAAACAAATCCGAACATCATTGTCTACTCTAGTAAACAAATCATCTTATCTCAACTGCGCAAGCGCATACGTCATGGTCACGTGCTCGTGGAAAAACGAAAGCAAACGGCGACACCAACAAAGAGTATCGAGGAGAGAGATTGTTCTTTCTGATGCCGTGCTATAGCACAGTCATAATAGCGGCAATAAAAGTAGAAGAAAAAAAGTAAAAGAAGAACTCTATCTACTATTATTTCAATCTACAATTACGACTTTTATATGAGTTATTTAATAGTGAAAACCTAAACATTTGTTACTTATTACGAATTTGGGGTCCGGTGAAGCGTTGTTGGTACCACTTCCGCGTACGTGAAAGGTAGTTATCTTGAACATTGTGGTCATGGTCTTTGTTTAAAAAAAAAAGTACTTTGCTAAGATTTGGTCGCGTGTATCAGGACGCGCGTGACCAAAAGAAGAAGTCATCGGGTTTCACAACTTTCCGAATAGGTGACGATGAAGCTGAATGGCGTCTTGGCGTGTTTGCTACTGATTTGGACTGATGTCTGTTGGGGGGACACACCGGCCAACTGCACTTACGAGGACCTTATGGGGACATGGGTGTTCCAAGTGTCCAAGGGGGGACATGATAAAAATATCAACTGCTCCGCTGAGGGTAAATCACACACTGTTCAAACATGGACACGGATTGTTGAGATAAAGCATGTAAATATGTCTGTTAAAAATAGTAACATGACACTTAAACAAGGACGTGTGTCCCTGTGGTATTTAATGAAGTGCTGTCATTTTTATTTGAGGTTTAGTTGTCACTTCCTGGTACAACACTCTTAAAACCTGACAGAAATGTGGTGGGGAAAATTCTGGAATGATTGTGCTCTGGTTTGTTTATTTTTTGTGTGATTATGGACTGTGAAATAATTTAAATAATACATCCCTGTGTGTTTTTTGTGGACTAGGTAGTCATATATTACATTATCTTTTTCAGCCACCAGTGAGTCCATGGTGATAGTGACCCTTGAGAAGCTATCGGTGGCCAAAGATGAGCTGGGAAACAGCGGCTTCTTCACCCTTATTTATAACCAAGGTTTTGAAGTAGTCATCAATGGCTACAAATGGTTTGCATTCTTCAAGGTGAACAAAATGCCAAGGAAACAATTGTATTATTTAAAGTTTTTATTATTATTATTATTCATTTTCTACCGCTTATCCTCATGAGGGTCGCGGCGGGGCCTATCCCAGCTGTCTTCGAGCGAGCGGTGGGGTACACCCTGGACTGGTGGCCAGCCAATCACAGGGCACATATAGACAAACAACCATTCATACTCACATTCATACCTATGGATAATTTACCTAGCATGTTTTTGGAATGTGGGAGGAAACCGGAGTACCCGGAAAAAACCCACGCATGCACGAGGTGAACATGCAAACTCCACACAGAGATGGCCGAGGGTGGAATTGAACCCTGGTCTCCTAGCTGTGAGGTCTGCACGCTAACTCGACTGCCACGCAGCCCTATTATTATTGTTGTTATTATTATTATTATAAATTATAATAATAAATTATAATAATTAATATTATAATTATTTAACGTTAAACAACCCTGCTATGCAAAATTGACTTTTTTTTTATGTTAAAACAAGAGATGGGGGCGGCACTGTGGACAAGTGGTTTGCATGTAGGCCACACAGTCAGGAAATTGGGAAATTTGATTCTCCGCCTGGGCATCTCTGTGTTCAGTTTGCAAACCTTCTTTAAGGATATATATATATATATTTTTACCAAAAGGCCGTATTCAAACACAAAACTGTGTGTTTTATTAATTAATATATGTTTGTATGCAAAATTTTAGCGGTGATGTGGCAAGGGATGATGAAATAAGTGGATAAAGTCCACAATTGGGTATGACTTATTAGCATTAAAGCTACAGACACACAAAAAACAGCGTACTCCTGTAGGGTTTACTAAAAGCATGTAAACTGTCTAGAATCCACCACCAAGCTAGATTTGGGGTAATACACAATTGTAGGACATTTGAGATGTATTTGTAATTGTTTTAAAATGTGTACTATATTATAGTATGCAATATTTGAAGCATTTTTTCATCATGGCCTAACTTGCCATTCCATTTAACTGATTTGGAGTTATTCCAAAAATGTCCATAACCTTATCTTGATCTTATTTGTAGGGATTTTACAACAGAGTTATTGTTGCTTTCTTCCCCTTTTTTCCTCACATGAGTCTTGAGTAAAGGAAATATTGTATCCCTTATGGCTCCAAAACCCACATGATCGCTTGTTTTCTGCTATTCTTTATTTCGTTATTTATTTGTCCATTCAGAAAGTATTCCCAGACTTAGTCAGAGCATTTTTCAAAATACAAATGTGTTCGTTGTGTTAAGTTTGAAGACTTACAGTATTTTTGCCTACTTTTCAGTACACTGAAGATGGCCGTAAGGTGACCAGCTATTGTGACCATACCCTACCAGGATGGGTGCATGATGTCCTGGGAAACAACTGGTTTTGTTTTGTTGGGAAAAAGGTGAAACCAGTACCTCCACAATCTTACGATAAACCGGTCATGGGCACCAGGTAAAACTATAAAGCACTCAGATAGAGTTCACCCTCTTCTGATTCTGATTTAATATTTTATGGCATGTGTCAGATCATCAAACACATTTAAATATTAGTCAGTGACAACACAATTGAATGATAAAACATTTTATTATTAAGGGAGAAAGACATCCAAACCTACATGTGAAAAAGTAATCGCCCTCTCTACTAAAACATAACTTAACTGAGATTAATTGAAATCTGGAAAATTTCTAAATCTTTGTGACTCCAGCCAATCTCAGTGAGAACCATTATCCACCAAATATACCCCAACAGCGCAGCAACAAAAAAATCCAGGAGGTCACAAAAGACCCCACAACAACATCCAAAGAACTGCAGGCTTCACTCGTCATGTTCATGACTCCACCATAAGAAAGACACAAAAACGGCTTACACGGCAGAGTTCCTAGACCAAAACCACTGCTCAACAGAACATTAAGGCTCGTCTCAATTCTTGACCTTTGGAAAAATACTCTGGTCTGACGAGACAAAAAACGCATTTCAGAAAAACAATATCGTACCAACTGTAAAATATGGTGGTGGTAGTGTGATGGTCTGGGGCGGTTTTGCTGCTTCAGTACCTGAAAGACTTGCTGTGATAAATGGAACCATGATTTCCAAAAAATCCCAAAGGAGAAGGTCCAGCTATGTGTTGGTGACATTAAGCTGAAACCAACTTGGCTTCTGCTGCAGGACAACGATCCAAACCACACCAGCACGTCCACCTCTGAATGCTGAGGAAAAAAAAAAGTAAAAAAGTAAATCATTTTTGCACACAGGGCACATGTAGGTTTGAATTTTTTCCCCCCTTAATAATAAAAAGTCTAATTTAAAATTCAGTTGTGTTGTCAATATTTAATTTAGTTTCATTATCAAGAACATTTAAGTGTGACAAGTAAGAGAAGAGTGCTTGAGGCATTACAGTCCTGACATTTGTCTCATCCCCTCAGGCTTCTCCAGAGGACTTTCACGCCCAACCTGGACGTCATCGAGGCCATTAACTCGGTCCAGAACTCCTGGAAGGCTGTGTCGTATCCAGAATACAAGAGATACTCGCTGCAGGAGCTGCACTATCGAGCAGGAGGACCTGCCTCGCGCATTCCTGTGTGAGTTTCTACTCTAGGAATCGCATGCAATCCAAAGAAAAACAACAATCACTCTGAACTTCTTAATGTATGCATTTAGTGTTCACCATGTGAACAATCTTTTCAAGCGATTACTGTGCTGGAATCCATAATGAGGCAAATTTCAAAGAAATAATGGCGTGCGAGTACACAAAGGCCAACGTAGGTCAAAAGATCCTATTAGTCCATCACCGTTGTTACTTTTCAGTCCAAATTATGTCCTCCACAAGTTCATATCCGTCAAACGGAGATGCTATTATAAAGTAAAAGGTGTATTCTAAGGTTAATCTAACACAACATTATGTAAATGTGTCCTGATCTAAAATGTTAATTCACTGCAAATGTACTTTGTTTTTCTTCAGCCGTGTTCGTCCTATGCCTGTGACAGCTCAAGTAGCCAAGTTAGCTGCAGCTCTACCAGAGCACTGGGACTGGAGGAACATGGATGGCGTAAACTTTGTCAGCCCTGTACGCAACCAAGGTGATGTACATTTCACGTTAATGCTAATATTTTCTGCTATTTTTGCATACGTAAACATATTCGGGACTGTTTGCGTCACATAATTTTTAACTGTAAACTGATGAAGGCTGGCGTCATTTTTTTTTTTTTACACATAAAGTGGGTTGTAAAGGGTAAGTATTACCACGACTGCATTGACCAGATTACAAGACAACTCTGAGTACAAGATTATTTTCAAAACTCGTTTCAGATAATAAGACAGGTTATCACATACTACAGTATTAATTGGCCCTGTACCCTAGAAACCGCCTATGAATGATACGGGAAAAGGCCGAAATGATACTGCGTCAAAGCCCAGGGCAGTGATACTGATAAAATATAGAGTTTAACCATGTCCAGTATCAGCCCCCGTAGCTGTCCACTCAGAGCACGCTGCTCTGGTATCGTGCCCGTGAAACAACCAATCAGAGAACAGCGCACGAGCGTGAACACACAGCGTTTGTTTTGCTGCCGTCTGTGCTCTGTCAACATGTCAGCCGTTGACACTCCCGGCGAAAGACAAATAGGGAAAACAGCAAACAGAATATTAGAAATTGAACGTTTTATCACCATTAATGAGAGGACACTCTTGAAATGATCGAAAAAACTAAAAATGCAAATACAAGTGGGAAAACCAAGGGCGACCTCAAGCTTTTTTCTGAATGGCTCATCAACTGCAAGAACGAACGAAGACTGGTAGAAAGTATTCCCCCGCCTGAGTTAGACAAATACGTGTCTATGTTTATTTTATCAATCAGAAAAGAAAATGGGGATGAATACGAGCCTGATTCTCTCAAATCAAAATTCAACTCTCTGGCGCGTTACATGATGGAAAAACGAAAGCTAAACTTCCATGAAGATATAATACATGTAATAACTGAACATTTTCTGGAAACAAAATAGTCTTTTGATTAAATAGTATGTGATAATAAGCTCCTGATTAAATAGTATATATAGTATATATATATAGTATATATAATAGTGATAATAAGATCATCACATGGTTTGACAGGTATCAGGCCCAGTATCATGCCCCCGCGTGCCAGTATCATATGATAACCTATAAATATCATGACGACTCAATCATCATTTGGCTTCATTCATCATCTTATCTTACAATAACAATCATGTTTCATCTATTAAATAACTTACCCAAACTTTGAGTCACATCAGACTTGTATATAGTACCTGTGAACATGTACTCATGTTTGTACGCACATGCATTTTAACCCTTGAATACGCTTGTATGCTTCGCTGCTCTCTGGTTCGCTTTTTGTTGCATTTCACCAGTTTCAGTTTCCTTGTTCATCCACCCCACTTAGTGTAACGTCCACCTCCCCCAAAAAATCCTCATTAAGGCTATGATTGGTTGGCTTGTAGTTCATTATTTCAAGTCTCTACACGACACGTTCAGATGGCGGACGTATCTGCTGACTGTTTTCACGCATTGATTAATTTTAGCTGCAATAGTACTCCCATTCTTTTTTTTAATTGTCACCATTTTCTCATGACTGCAAGCTAACAAGCTAAATAGTAGACAGTTGAGGTTGCTCACAGGTAAAGAGCTATAAAGGCAAGGGTGTCCAAAGTGCAGTCCGGAGACAACTTAATGGCCCAGAGCACATTGTAGAAATAAAAAACAAAAACATGGTAAAAATGAGAAAAGCATATAGAGTGTGTGTATATGTATGTGTGCGTGTATATATAAATAAATAATCTCTAGGAATCAAATATAAGTAGTCTTTTTTATACTTTTTTTTTCAATGAAAAAATATGAAAATTCATGTTACAGCAATAATGGTACCAATTATGTCATTGTGTGGTCATATCACCTCGTACTTTGGTACGTGACAAGAATAAAATGAAAAAAAACTTCAACTATATTAGGAAAGCACGAAGTGAACAAATGTAACAGTTACTGATTGTAAAAGTACCAGATGGAGGGGTAGGATTTAATAAGCTTTGCTTCTTCCTACTCCTTTTGGACATGTGGAACTGTGAACTGATTATGGGATGCATTCAATTGTAATCTGATGCACGTTCAAATGAAATAAAACCATTGCAATTACCATAATTAATACAATAGCTAAACATGCATACATAAACATACAGCAAAAACGGGGTATTCCGAAAATGTTGGCATGCATGTTGTTTTTCTCGACAAAGAGACATTGCCGACAACTGGCCGGCATGCATATTGCAGCTTCTTCAGTTCTTTTTGCTGGTGTTTTTGGTTTGTTGTCATGGAAACTTTGTCAAATTTGGGTCATCGTCATCTGAGCGTCTTTGTATTATTTGTTCAAAGAAATGAATTTTCACCATTGTGCTGATATTTGAAACAAGATTATAATGTTCCTTCACACCAAAATGGAAAGACTGGATATGAGAAGATCTGTTGTGTCAGTCGAGGCTGAATCCTTGCACACGGACGTGCACAGCATGGGTAGCGGCAGGCACTGAGCAGCAGCTTGTTTGCCTCCCCTCCTGGCAGGCCTGGCTCGTCTGTGCGCTCTCATGCGTTTCTGCACAGCCTGGTGTGTGAGTGGAGGGATTAAGCGTGCTGAGTAGTTTGAGTGTCTGAGAGCGACTCTGCAGGGCTGTGCTTTAGGATCTGGAGAGGGCTGAAGTGTTTGACTAGAAGCCCTTTAAGCCACTGTGTCTTACGGCAGCGGTTGCTGTCTTTCAAGCCTCGAAAGTTAGGTTGGATGTGCGCTGCTCATTGACTGAAATTGAGTTTCTTTGCTTCCTGTTCCCAGCCAGTCAGTGGAGTCAGTGCAGTGCAGAGATTGCTACAATCCCTGGGAAATATCATTGGTATATTCCGAAAAACTCGGCTAGTCTTTGCTATTGTACTGGTGTGGAGAATTCATACATTATGAGTGCAGTTTAAATGCTATTAACTCATTTACTGCCAAAGACGTCTATAGATGTATTTTCAAAAAGTCACGTTGACTGCCAAAGACGTCCGTCAACGTCTTATGCAACTTAGGTGTGAATTTCAGACTTGTCGGCAATGTTTTCTGTCCCAGTAGGGCTCAATAGTTCTATTTTCCTTCGATCAGCAGCAACAGCTTGGATATGAAGAAGACAGAAGTTGCTGAATAGCGTGCTGACAAGAGGAAAATGGCGACGAATCCGACAGAGACAAAAATACAGGCAGTTCACACTGGCATCGAGATCTGTCGCGGTCGTGAAGGATAAGGTTGACATTGTTGACGCCGTTGTTGTTGGTCTATAAATAGTTTTGGGTTATATTCTAAATCTTAAGTGTGACAAACATTCAAAAAGTAAGGAATCAGCACTTTATACTATTTTATTCTAAAATGTATTCTTTCTTTTCAGCCTCATGCGGTAGCTGTTACTCCTTCGCCTCCATGGGAATGCTGGAGGCTCGCATCCGAATTCAAACCAACAACAGCGAGACTCCCATCCTCAGCCCGCAACAAGTGGTTTCCTGCTCTGAATATTCCCAAGGTAACATCTTGACTCTTTGACATCATATTCTGCTATTACTGTACTATTATATTCTTTCCTGCAATTGAGGCATAAAAGCAACTGAGATGAGTTTCCAGCATGTGTGGCTGGTTTTAATGTTTTTAGTTAGGAGCTTGAATTAGAGCTGCAAGTCTTAACACAATGAGAGACTTGATGTGGTTTTGAATATGGACTTTTTATTTTTAGATCCTTTTTGGTGAGAATCAACAAAAAAATCAACAAAATCTATGGATTCCTATTATATGCTGCAATGTATTATCTTACCCATTTTATCCTTAAACATTTTTTTTTCTGCTTGACATGCAGAATGTTCAGGATTATGTAAAACAAGTTATCTTAGGCTTGATCCTGAAATATATACTCTTGTATCCAATCACAACAAGAAGAATGGAACAACATCACATCACATACAGTATATCACAGCAAGTACCGTGAGTATTACATACATACAATCACCAGCCAAGGGTAACAATTGATCTGCATATGGCTCCACAAAGACAAACTAAGTATGAGGTAAGTGTAATAACAAAAGTAATCGCTAGAAATACAATAGTAAAAGTGATGTATAGAAAACCTTGTGCATAATACGCAATATGTTGCAACAGTTGCGCAACACGCGTACCAGAGCGAGCAGGCCTGGGGTCCGACATCAAACACACACACAGTCACGCAGAGCCTGACTCAGTTTCATTTCCCTTCATTGTGACCTGAACACACCATGTGTATTTATATCTAACCCCATCCGTCTCATTGTCATTACAAGAACGCAAGATGCATTCAAAGAAACTCCGAACATATATATCTATAAATCTCATCATCATTTATCTTCATATTGTTGTTCATTCTCAGTAAACAGAGTTGTTTACTGAACTAACTGGTTGAAGCACAATACAATGATTAATGATATGGATAGTATCTCTCTTTCTCTCTCGCTCACACACACACACACAGGCAATGATGCACAAAGGAGGTCTTGACATTTATCCGTGAACTACAGCAGAGTGTAAAAAAAAGACACACAGTGCTGATGATGTCCTTATGCTGCTCCTAACCCCGTATTTACACATTCAGTGTCTGGGGATGCTTCAGGAACCACTGCTACTGTGGGATTTATCGGCATGCAATTTCAACGTCTTCTTTTATATATGAAATGTCATAATTGGTCACGAGTCAAGCTTCTCTTCTACTCCAAAGGTTGCGATGGCGGTTTCCCGTATCTGATTGGCAAGTACATCCAGGACTTCGGTATCGCCGATGAGTCTTGTTTCCCGTACGTGGGAAAGAACACACCATGCGGCGTCCCTCAAAACTGCGGCCGCACTTACGTGGCCGAGTATAGCTACGTGGGTGGATTTTACGGCGGCTGCAGTGAGGCGGCCATGATGCTGGAACTGGTCCAGAATGGGCCCATGGCGGTGGCCTTTGAGGTACAAAATATTACTGCTATTCTTAAAAGTACAGAGTATGACATTCGCTCCCGTCCCGTCAAACTAAGCAAAATATCAACATTCAGTGCAGAGCTTTTAGAATGTTTATCAGCTACCTTTGCTTTGTCCTCCTAATGTTTTTCTGAGTTACATTAGTCGATTTTTGCTTCAATAATGCACCAAAGCTGCATTTACTCTGCACGTCTAAGTGCTCAATTCCCATTTATCCACTTCTGTTGCAGTGGAAGTTGTCCAACCGCTATTATTATTATTATTATTATTATTATTAACTTACAATGCGGCTGCACGGCAGTCGAGTGGTTAGCGCACAGACCTCACAGCTAGGAGACCCGAGTTCAATCCCATCCTCGGCCATCTCTGTGTGGAGTTTGCATGTTCTCCCCGTGCATGAGTGGGTTTTCTCCGGGTACTCCGGTTTCCTCCCACATTCCAAAAACATGCTAGGTTAATTAGCGACTCCAAATTGTCCATAGGTATGAATGTGAGTGTGAATGGTTGTTTGTCTATATGTGCCCTGTGATTGGCTGGCCACCAGTCTAGGGTGTACCCTACCCGCCTCTCGCACCACGACAGCTGGGATAGCACCCCTCACGACCTTCGCGAGGATAAGCGGTAGAAAATGAATGAATGAATTATGATCAAAGAACTGGAGGAAGCAGAGATGTGGATCCTGAGGTTCTCGTTGGGAGTGACCAGGATGGATAGGATCAGCCATTTTTATAGTAAAGTAGTAAATAGTGAATTTTGTTTTGTTGGTTGATAAACACCATAAAACACATGAAACGGGAAAATGCTGAAAATTTAAAATGCTCTGGTGGAGAAACAAAAACAAATGCAAAAGTAAAATATTGCAAATGCCCAAAACATGCAAAGCATCCAAAACACATGTACGAGGAGAAATGCTGCAACTTAGTGTAAAATATTACATCGTACAAAATGTCCTCTTAAGAGGGATATCCGTCACATCCCTGGAAGCCTTGCATCAGATTCCTTTTGCATGTGTTTTATGGTGTTGGATCATATCTGGATGTTGCCACACGTTTGCCCCTGTTGGCCACCATTCAACTGTGTTTTCATATGGCATATACTTGATTTCGTTATAGACACACCTTACATGCAGGTAAAAAAAATATATATATATATATATATATATACTGGAAGATCACCACTAGCAACAATGAACCATGTGGATGAATACGTTCTCTCCAGGTGTATCCAGACTTCATGCATTACAAGGAGGGCATCTACCACCACACGGGCGTCTCCGACTCCTTCAACCCCTTCGAGCTGACCAACCACGCTGTGCTACTGGTGGGTTACGGTCGCTGTCACATGACCGGTCAGAAGTACTGGCTGGTCAAGAACAGCTGGGGCACCGGCTGGGGAGAAGACGGCTACTTCCGAATCCGCCGGGGAAACGACGAGTGTTCCATCGAGAGCATCGCGGTCGCCGCCAAGCCCATTCCCCAACTGTAGGGCGCGACATCACATGCGCTAATAAGAACTTGTGGTTCAAACTGCAATCTCATCCCTTCCCAATGCAGTATTATTAACAGTGATTTCACATTTTGATGACATTAATGAGAATTGGTTCAGCGTGAATTAGTAAAATCTTTAAAAGGGACAGACTCAATCTCAATATTTTAAGAGGATGGCAAAGCCCCGCGTGATTTTTCCTCTTAACTGTTCATTGACTTTTAGTGTGATTAGTACAGACAGAGCGCATGCTGTAATTGTGTAAAGGGAATAGCCAAGTGAGGCTACTTTTTAATATCCGCTTGTCAGGGTCTTTGTTTGTCTCAGGGAATCGGGGAAGCACAGACAGTCTCCTTGAATCACTTTTAAACCGTTTATGTATGTCTTTGTGGAGCCATATACAGCTCCACGTTTTTAATGGTTGTAATAAAGGGATCTCAATAAAATGTTGAAGAGAGGAAAAAAAACAAAAACATTGGTGATCTTGATTGCTGTAGTTTGAAAATAACAAGGAAACTTTGAACAGCAACGGTTTACACTCCCTTATAGCACTTTTGTGACATTCTACTCCTTTTCAAGCGTCCATACATACATTTTCTTATCCACACTAGGGTCCTGGGTATGCTGGAGCCTATCCCAGCTGTCTTCGGGTGAGAGGTGGGGTACACCCTGAACTGGTTGTATCAGGAAACATACATTTATGGATTCATTTTCTATCGCTTTTCCTCACAAGGGTCACAGGGGTGCTGGAGCCTATCCCAGCTGTCTTTTGGGTGAGAGGCGGGGTAAACCCCCAATCACAGGGCACATATAGACAAACAACCATTCACACTCACATTCATACCTATGGACAATTTGGAGTCGTCAATTAACCTAGCATGTTTTTGGAATGTGGGAGGAAACCGGAGTACCCGCAGAAAACCCACGCATGCACGGGGACAACATGCAAACTCCACACGGAGGTAGCCGAGGGTGGAATTGAACCCTGGTCTCCTAGCTGTGAGGTCTGCGCGCTAACCACTCATCCGCTGTGCAGCCCACAAATCAATTTGAATTAAAACAGTCAGAGGTATTCATTGAATAATATATTCAATATTGTGGCTGTATTTAAAAGGTATATATTCTATAATGTAACCAAAATATACCAGTAATAAACATACAGTGATACAGTTATACCAGCTCTTTGACAATGGTAAACAAAATCCAGTATTATTAATATTGGGAAAGCAGATATTATTTACACCCTATGTGGTGTGTGTATTGGGGGTGATACTCAGTAAAGTGTAAATAATAGAAACAACACGTGCTAGTATTCCACCAGTCCAGGGTGTACCCCGCAGTTCGCCCGGGAACAGCTGGGATAGGCTCCAGCATGCCCGCGGTATAGAAAAGAGATGGATGGGCGTGCTAGTATTTTTTTTAAATTTTATTTTATTTGGGCAAATATATGAAACATTACAGTGCATTTCTTACATTAATCAAAATATAACTTTACATTGTTTACATTTGTATTCAACTAAATGATCACAAGCCCAAAAGGAGTAGGCTGAAGCTTATAAATGCCTACCCCTTTTTGCAAGATATTATCATTGTAATATTATTATTGTTATCATTATTATCATTATTGTTATGATCTTTATCATTATTACCATTATCATTGTTATTATTATCACCATTATTATAATCATCATTAATATTACCATTTCCATCATTATAGTTGTAACAATTTTTTTGTATTATTATTTAATTTTACAGACTTCATTGCTTCTTGTAGAGTGCTGTATCATTCCATCTATTGTTTTCTGAAATCCACAGTATTTGTGCTTTTTATTGTCAATTTATTAGCCCACTTCCCCCCCAAGTGTAACATTTACATATCATTTTCCCGACCCTGAAGTTTTTAGACGTGCTTTTTAGTTTAGTTAGTATTGATCCAGTACTGATGCAACAATTCTGTCGACATTTGCTAGTGTGTATTTTGTTGTTTTTTTGTTGAAGTTTGATCTACTTGCAGAAAAGACCACGAACTAGCCCACGACACACCCTGATCGCCCCTCCGCGCCAGCAGTCACAAGGTCCAAACCCGTCCAACGGAACGGACTTCCTACCTTGTATCCTTCCAAGTTCACCTCCCCTTCCTCTGCCAGCCACTCTCACTCACTCACCTCCTCCTCCCTTCTTCTCCCCTCCACTTAGCGATCGTGCTCCACGCTTACCCTTTCGTCCCCGCAGCCACTTCCACTCGAGTGGATTCATGCTCGGCCCTCGCCATGCAGAACCACCACGCCAAGGAGCACCTGTACAAGATCCTGGTCATAGGAGACCTCGGGGTGGGCAAGACCAGCATCATCAAGCGGTACGTGCACCACAACTTCAGCCCCAACTACAGAGCCACCATCGGCGTGGACTTCGCCCTCAAGGTCCTCAACTTGGACCAGGAGACCGTGAGACTGCAGTTGTGGGACATTGCAGGTACTTTGACGTTACTTTAAACATGAAGGTGTTTACAATAGTAGTATTTTGCGGTAGATTATGATTAAGATACTGTGAGTAAGTTCTTTAGATATTTAAAAAAAAGTGCCTGGGCCAACTACAGTAAAATAAAGTACAATTTTCTTATAATAATAATAATAATAATAATATAAAAAATATTATTTTGTGTGCCCCCCTTCTCAAAATTAGAACTTTCCACTTAGTCAACTGATTTTGCACCAAGCATGAAATTATTGCTCAGTTTTGCTGCTATTTTATTGTATATTATCAGCAAAAAAAATATTGCTTGGTACTGCAAGGGCGGGAATAATAATGAACCATGTGACCATGCATGTTCAATGAGGATAATCTACATTCATATTAATGGATGCCGCATTTACATACATAACACCCCCCTATTAGAAGAACATTTATGGTCTGTTTTTGCCTTCTGATCAATGATGGCTTGTGCCTGAGAGAACAGACCTGAAGGCTCAGACGGGCTCATCTCACGTGAGTGTCGGCTGAGGTTGACCTGCTCGCTCGAGGCCCTCCACTGCACTTTCTCCACTGAGCACGAGCGGTCATGTGTCTGCTTCTCATGTGAGGCAGATTTGAGGTCCGAGCGTGTCGTATATACAGAGAGCGTTTATGCTCGCGGTTCACTTTGACGCTGATTTTTCATCCTGAGGAATGTGTGAAGGATCTCATAGTTGTGGAGAGCATCCTTTAGTTTCATTATCGTGTCAGCAGACCTGCATAAACACATTAAGGGCATGGCCTGGTTTTGATAACAATACTTTTTTTTTTACATTTTTCAACATTAAAGTGGAGCCATGACTTATAATATCCTTCATTTTTTTTTAGCAGACAACCCATTTCATTTGAATTATAATGGTCAAACTTGCAGCTCACAGCTAGGAGACCCGAGTTCAATCCCACCCCAGCAGGGGTCTCAAACTCAATTTACCTGGGGGCCACTGGAGCTAGGGTCTGAGCAAGGCTGGGCCGCATCAGGTTTAAAAAAAAAATAGTATAAAATAGTTCAGATTTTCTACAATAAAAGCTCTGATAAAACATTCCACTGTTCTCAAATATCTTAATTTTTATTTTTCTACACAAAATAAGATGAAAAATAAATAAACAAATCAAGAATAAAGAAAATCAATCAGTAAAATATAATAATAATAATAATAATAAAACGGCAAATAATAAAAACTTAAGAAACCACATATAGTTGGTGGGTAGACAAATTATTTTTTTCAGATTAATATGAACAAAGCATTATTAGAGCCCTGTAGACATGACAAAACACGACTATAGTCACATTTATAGGTTTTTTTATTTACAACATATTGCGCAACTGCAGGGTCTTGAGACACATGCTAACTCGCAAACTAGACAGCTAGCCACCTAAACGGGAGCCTTCAAGTTATTTCCTTTAAACTTAAATAGCCAAAAACTTACCACTTCCACACGGATAGGGAGGATAACTATTAACAGTTATTTAACCTTTAATATGAACATTAATCAAACGTAATAATTTTTTCTGGGTACATGATACCATACAGCATCCATATCAAACTTGCGCGGGCCGCACTAACATTAAACTTTCATATCAAGGCGGGGGGCCTCAAACTAGTGTCCTGCGGGCCACATTTGGCCCGCGGGCCGCGTGTTTGAGACCCCTGGTTTACAGCCTAGGTTCCCAAACTGGGGTACGCACACTCCTAGTACCAAGTTATTTAATTTAAACTTAAATAGCCAAAAACTTACCACTTCCACACGGATAGGGAGGATAACTATTAACAGTTATTTAACCTTTAACATGAACATTAATCAAACGTAATAATTTTTTCTGGGTTCATGATACCATACAGCATCCATATCAAACATTAAACTTTCATATCAAGGCGGGGGCCTCAAACTAGTGTCCTGCGGGCCACATTTGGCCCGCGGGCTGCGTTTTTGAGACCCCTGCTATAAATATTGTTACAAATACTGTTACAATACGCAATACAAACAAACACGACCCTGGTATGGAAAATACTAATATTTAAATCGATCCGCACAACTCTTATTTCAAACCCCAGTATCATAATATCATCATCCATGAACCAGGAAGTAGCCTGCTAACTGACAGAGGGACAAACACCGATATAACGCTGCATTATTTTGGCAGCTTTTCGTAATAACTTAAGACTCGCCATAAATCATTGAAGGATTACCTCAGCTCAGCGCCGCCCAGACAAAAAAAAACAAGAGATTGATAATACCGGCTATCATACATCTCTGATTAATATGACTGATCATCTTCTAAACACTCCTAATTGGTATTATTCCGTAATAGAAACATTATCATTCTTTTTTATGAGGTCGGTCAATGCGGGTTTACGCCTGGCTAGATGTATTATATGATTATTAAAAGTGTCAAGACATGTATAAACACATATCCATCTGTAAGAATACAGGATGGATTCCAAACAAATGCAAGCTTGTGTGTCCTTACGACTTTCCAACAAGGCTGATAAAATTAATTTGTTGCCCTTTTTGCCTTCAGTATTGGTTCATTTAAAATGGTACATTCCGAAACGATTCAGTCACTTTAATCCTTCATTCTCACCTATTCTCACCTGTGCGTGCGTCCTAGGTCAGGAGAGATTCGGCAACATGACCCGTGTGTACTACCGCGAGGCAATGGGCGCCTTCATCGTGTTTGACGTGACAAGACCCGCCTCCTTTGAGGCCGTCACCAAATGGAAGGAGGACTTGGATTCCAAGGTGTCGCTAGGCAATGGCAAGCACGTGGCCACCGTGCTCCTGGCTAATAAATGTGACCAGGGCCGGGACGTACTGACCAATAATGGAATAAAGATGGAGCAGTTCTGCCAGGAGAACGGCTTTGTGGGATGGTTCGAGACATCTGCCAAGGTAACACAAACGTGCACACAAATGTGGCGAGGTTATTTACGCAAAACATGCGTGGAACTCAGCATTGAAAACATGACATCGTTATGACATCACTATTACATCATTACAGACATTTATATGGAGGACAGGACAATGTGCATGACTAGAATAACAACTGGAATTAATTGAATTAGTGATTGAGGGACGGTGGATGTCATGAAACAGCGCAAATACAGTATAGTCGCATAATGCACAAAAACAGTAGCAAAATGCTGGGAAGAAGAAGCAAAGCTTATTAAATCCTACCCCTCCATCTGGTACTTTTACAATCAGTAACTGTTACATTTGTTCACTTCCTGCTTTCCTCATATAGTTTTACAATCGGTAACTGTTACATTTGTTCACTTCCTGCTTTCTTAATATAGTTTTACAATCGGTAACTCTTACATTTGTTCACTTCCTGCTTTCCGAATATAGTTTTACAATCGGTAACTGTTACATTTGTTCACTTCCTGCTTTCCGAATATAGTTTTACAATCGGTAACTGTAACATTTGTTCACTTCCTGCTTTCCGAATATAGTTTTACAATCAGTAACTGTTACATTTGTTCACTTCCTGCTTTCCTAATATAGTTTTACAATCAGTAACTGTTACATTTGTTCACTTCCTGCTTTCCTAATATAGTTTTGCAATCAGTAACTGTTACATTTGTTCACTTCCTGCTTTCCTAATATAGTTTTACAATCAGTAACTGTTACATTTGTTCACTTTCTGCTTTCCTAATATAGTTTTACAATCAGTAACTGTTACATTTGTTCACTTTCTGCTTTCCTAATATAGTTTTACAATCAGTAACGGTTACATTTGTTCACTTCCTGCTTTCCTAATATAGTTTTACAATCAGTAACGGTTACATTTGTTCACTTCCTGCTTTCCTAATATAGTTTTACAATCAGTAACTGTTACATTTGTTCACTTCCTGCTTTCCTAATATAGTTTTACAATCAGTAACTGTTACATTTGATCACTTCCTGCTTTCCTAATATAGTTTTACAATCAGTAACCGTTACATTTGTTCACTTCCTGCTTTCCTATTTAAGTTTTTTTTTTGTCACGTACCGAAGTCCAGGTGATATGACCATATAATGACATAATGGTTACCATAGTAACTTGGTACCTCGGTGCTCATTTTCACTCGCAACTTTAACTTGGCCCCATGACGGGTTATTTAGCAGTTACTCTCAATCAAAAATACACAAAGAGTGCGTTAGCAATGTATCGAGAGCGTTGTTTGGGCCCTGGATTTTGCGGAACGTTACAGTACAGACAGATTACTTTGTTATGTACAATATTGTATGATAACTGTACAAAAACCAAGGCCAAATTTTGGCAAGAACTAAGATTTGACTGTATTCATATAGTCTAAATTAATATGATTTTTTTTTTTTATGGAAAATTGTCCTCAGTATTAGTTCTCAATGATGAAAATTCTGATTGCAAATGAAAATGAAAAATTTCAAGTATATTATATTACTATAAGTATATTATATAAGGATATTATATTACTATACTATACCATACTATATACTATACTTTATTACTATATATACTATATTATATACTATACTATATTATTATAATATTCCAATATGCTGTAGTACAGTATACCAAAATTTGCAGCTCTATAAAGAATGGTAATAAATGTGTACTAATGTTAATATTTCAACCATTGCTAGTAATTATGATGAATGTACCAATGTTGTCTTTAGCTTTGCAGGCAGGAGCATCTACAATACTAAAGTATAAAGTATAAAGTATAAAGTATAAAGTAACATACATGTTAGATATTGTACCTTCACCACACATAAAAGGCAACATAGAGACATGTAAATTATTCAACCCATATTGTAAATTACATGGCTTATATCAATACAATAGAGTGAGCTATTTAATAAGATTTTATTTTGTTGATTTCTAAACATTGATGAAATGTTCAAATGAATCGAATGTATGATTAGTTTAGTCTAGCGTGGCTAAAATAATGCCACAGCAGCTACGAACCAGAGTGCAGTGAGTGATGTGCTGCAGGAATGTCACAGCCTGGTGGTAAGGTAGGAAAATAGAACAAGACGTGCACATTGACTTGCACACACTTTAACACCCACTAGCCACTAAAATAGAATGAAATTAGATGCACCTGCATAATCCAGTATATATGTATCATTTATTGTTCATATTTTCTTGGCTTTTGTCATCTTTAATGTAGCTACAAAGATAAACACAATATTAGAAACAACTCTCAGTATGATACAGTGTAGTCGAACATGAACGGGTTACAGAAATCAGTCAATTTCAATCCATAAAAACATGCAGCTGCGATTACATCAGTCGCCGTGCTGAAATTTCTTGATTTATATAGGCTCCTGTAAACAGGATGTAGTGCAAAGTGCTCTGATTTTGAAGGCCGATCATGTGTACATGATTGAACTAGCATGTTATTTAGCATTATACTAGCATCTTGCAGCCGTGGCTCCCGTTCTTTATTTATACTCAACTCCCACATCAGCCGGCATCCTCAAGCCCCAGCTTATGTTGGCATGAGGAAGACGTCTTTTATTGTTGGACTTCCCTGATTCTGACATGCATCAAAGACGGCACATGCAATTATTTATGCATCGTTAATTTGGGAGTTTTTAATTACAATGATATCCTTTGCATGATATCATTATGTAGCAAATGTTGCACTTTTACAGTCGCTTCTTCTTCATTGGTATTTCTTCCGGTTGGCGGACTGGGCATCAAAACTGGTAATTGGAATTAAAAAATGTGAACAATCCCGGGAGAATCTGAACGTTAGTCCTGGTTCTCATCAACGTTTGGGACTCCATGCCCAACGCTACTGTTCATGGAGTCATGGGGCAGTCTGCATGTCAGCCATGACACATCATTAGACACAGTTTACACTTGCACCTGGAAAGAATCAGTGTTATATTTTATTAGGTGCCATAATGGTTTTAAAATAAAAAGATCCAGTGTTAAAACAATCGTAAACATATTGTACGCAGGGATTACTTTATTACGTTTCTCCCAGTTCACTCAGTTCACATCTTTTGTTTGTGCTGTGTTTGCTGACATGTTTTCTTTGGGTTGACTCTGTTTCGAAATGTTGTGCAAGTCAAGCGAGATAATTGTCTGTTCGTGAGAATTATATCTGCCAGGTATGATTTGGACTTGAGACCAATGTTGCATGTCACCACCCTGTCTTTTGGTTCTCATCTATCTGCTCTGTCATCCAATAAAGTCACAAAGGAAGCTTTAATAGACCTCGTCAAATACATCGAAATGGGAGGAAAAGGCTGGGAAAAATTACATTAACATTTTTATATTGGTGCTTTTTTTTTGTCCTTATCCCCTGAAGGGGTCACGGGTGAACTGGAGCCCAGCTTACTTTTGATTGGTCACCAATCCACATACTATGGATAAACAACCATTCACAATCGCATTTGCACTTAAGGAAAATTTAGAACCACTGAATTAATTGAGTAATTTATTTCTTTTAAATGCACCGATCCATTTTACTATCCAATCCCAGAGTCTGTTTGCTTTAATCTTATTATTATAATTATTATAATTGCCGGGGGCCAATTAAAAACAAGATGCAAGCCTCAAACGGGCTTTGGACTACAATAAACTCCTCTACAGGATATTTTAGCATCCCAGACGTTTTGTGTTCAGAGTTTCTAATGTCTGACTGTAGTGGAGACCTTGTGTGTGTTTGTGGTGTTGTATGTGTGCAGACATCTACATTTGCTGATACTCTTTTGGATATGTTTATTGATATTCCTTGCTGGCAACACTATATCATAGACATGGCTTATGGATTGGAAATCTATGCACATTTTCGGTCTGGGAGGCCTATATTGATACTGGATGTGATGGGTCCCATCCATATTATAGGTGGTCCCAATACATATCACTATATTAACAGTTACTATGGTACCCATTATGTCATTGTATGGTCAAAATAAAAAAAAAATTAAAATTAAAATTAAAATTAAAATTGTTTTATTTCATTTGAACATGCATCCGATTACAATTGAGTGCATCCCATAATCAGTTCACAGTTCCACATGTCCAAAAGGAGTAGGAAGAAGCAAAGCTTATTAAATCCTACCCCTCCATCTGGTACTTTTACAATCAGTAACATTTGTTCACTTCCTGCTTTCCTAATATACTTAAATTTAAATTTAAGTATAAATTTAATGTACCCGTTAATGTACCCCGCCTCTCCCCCAATGTCATCTAAGATAGGTTCCATTTTAATTTTAATTTTAATTTTAATTTTAATTTTAATTTTAATTTTAATTTTAATTTTAATTTTAATTTTAATTTTAATTTTAATTTTAATTTTAATTTTAATTTTAATTTTAATTTTAATTTTAATTTTAATTTTAATTTTAATTAAAAAAATAATTTAAATTTAAATTTAGATTTAAAACTATATTAGGAAAGCAGGAAGTGAACAAATGTAACAGTTACTGATTGTAAAAGTACCAGATGGAGGGGTAGGATTTAATAAGCTTTGCTTCTTCCTACTCCTTTTGGACATGTGGAACTGTGAACTGATTATGGGATGCACTCAATTGTAATCTGATGCATGTTCAAATGAAATAAAACCATTACCATTACCATTATCATTACCAATACAGTCCTTCACACAGTCATGTTGGTACAAATTAATCAGCCTGTGAAGCATCTAATAAGGCAGCATCAAAACCAAATGAGCTTTTCTTTCTAAAGGCCGCTATAACACTTTCAGGGAGACTTTTGGACCAGCTGACCCAGGCTTCCCTTGAACAGGCAGTGGCGACTGTGGCAGATTTTTCAGTGTTGGTGCAAAACTTGCAACTTTGCATTAAATCATAATGCACATCTGCTTCACAGCCGGGAGGTTATTGGTTTTGAATCCAGTATGTGTGAAAAATGTTGGTTCAATTCTACATTTTATGGCCTCGGGGGTGTTCCACTTGAGAGGTTCCATTTTTTGGATGATTGTGTTGACATTACAGTAAATGCATTCCTATTTTATCGCCTGCTTACTGTCCTTTTTTTCCCTCCCATTGCTCTTGTCTCAATGCTTAGGAGAACATCAACATCGATGAAGCTGCTAACTGCCTGGTGAAACACATCATTTCCAGCGAGAATGACATGCTGCAATCAGAGGTCCCAGACACCATCATCCCTCATTTAGAGACGGAAAAAGGCGGGGCGTGCTCCTCTTGCTTCAGATCACAGTAATGGCGCGTATGTGGCATCGTTTTTGTATGCGACGACATGCAAAGTCGCACCGTGAATCCAAAAACATGCACGATAGGCTCATTGTAGAGTGCAAATTGTCCATAGGTGTGACCGTTAATGTACCCCGCCTCTCCCCCCCGATGTCATCTAAGATAGGTTCCATCTTACTCATGACCCTAATGAGGACAGGAGGTATATAAAGGAGAGAGAGCACAGAGGAAATGGGAGGCATGGAAGAAAAGCTAGAGAGACAGAAGGATGGATGTACCTGTCAAAGACAAGGTCACTCACATCTCCAGCACTCCCACGTGCGTAACCATGGAGACGCAGTTACTTAATGAACACATGGAGGATACCGGTGAATATCTCTGCGAAAGGTCCGAATCTTGGCTGTCACTCGTTATACTCAGTCTCTCTCTCTCGCCCACTCCGTTTTATTATCCCGCCTCTTTTTTGCCCCCCCCCCATCCCTCATTGCCATACAGTGTTCCTTCAGTAATTACCCAATAACTCTACAGTTACATGGCTGATATCACTTTCCATTCCAAATATATTACCCCTGGCTTTGTTATTACAGTGTCCTTTTTAATATGTCAGCGTCCACATGATCAAATATTTTATTTATAAATGCAATAAGAGATATAAGTTATCAATATATGGCAACATTTATGACAGTTTTATACTCAGGATAAACCTTAACTTACTTTCACCAAATTGATGTAAAAGGGGAGAAAGTATTTTGATTTTTATCCACTGGTTTTATACTCTAATTTCTAATGTTCATAACTTGTAATATTTGTAATTATCTATCTATACAAATATGTACATATTATATTCTAATGTGTCTTGTTATCAACATGAATAAACACAACTTTCCTTTCTGACTCTTTGAGTCTTTGACTCTGATTCTTTACTGTAAAATCAGAATTAAAGCAACAATGTGTAATAGTTAAATGAGGGGTGTCCAAACTTTTTCCACTCAGCGCCGCATATCAGGAGCAATGTTTAATAATAAAATCTGTAATTTTATTATTTCATGAGTCAATTACTTTTATTTTTTTCTTATAATTTTGCATTAAGCACAGTATCCGATATTTAAGTTGCATTGCACACCTCTAGGGGGAGCTCCACAGGAAAAAAAAAACCATTGGTCGTAAAAGTGTGTTTAAAGGCTTACATTTTGTGTTTCAGCATCAATTTATTTTCTGGCAATCAAATCAAAATTTTCACCAACAAAACAAAGAATAATAGGAGTGTAACGGTGACTATAGGGGTGCTATTTCATGTATACAAGGCTCTAATAATGGCAAAAACCATATTAAAAAAGTCGTAAATAGGTGTTACATGCCCTAGCTATGAAAATATTGTATCTATTTATATTGATCCCTAGATAATTAATTTTTTCAAAAACAAATTAAACTGTAAATATTAAATACTAATACTTATATTTTGGGGATAGCAACCCTTTAGACACCAGTATAGCGCCACAAGCTAGTGCCATCTTGTTGTCCCTCGCCACTTTGCAGTTAGAATTTTGCAACTCCATTTCAAAAATAATGATGGCTATAGGGATGTTACTATAGGGATGTTACTTTGGGTATAGAAGTCTCTAATAAAGTTAAAACCCGTATTTACAAGATCAGCAAATCCAGAGTTGTTGATTGTCGACCCTCCCAATGACCTGCCTTTGACTTCCTGTGTGATTCCTCACCGGAGGACTGTGAGCGGTGTCTACAGACCATCTTAGCTCGCTGATAATCTTGGGTGAGTTTATTCTGCCAACGTGTTTTGGAGCTGACGTGTCCTCTACTCGCCCACCAGTTCACACTAGACAACTTGTAAATGCTAAAATGTGAGTCGACTTGATTATAGAGGTGACTATCAAGTGTAATTTCATATCTAGAAGGCTCTAATAATGTTTGAAACCATATTTGTCCATACTCTACTTACAAAAACATTCTAATTATAAATAAGGAATGCTACATTGTGGAAATTCACATATCTCAGTCAGGTTTGGAACCAATTAACTGGGATAAACAAGGGATTACTGTATTTATTGATCACTGATGCACCTACTCTACGATTATTATATTTCTTTTCTGGTGCGTGGCGTCACACACGACCAAATAAGGCCACAACTGCTTCATGGATGACGCAATCCGTGAGTGTATAATGCGCGTTACGCGTACTATTAGCAGTAGTCATGTGGTCATTTTGTACCAATGTGCACCATTTTTTTTCACATAATTTATGCGTACGGCTGCACGGTGGTCGAGTGGTTAGCGTGCAGACCTCACAGCTAGGAGACCCGAGTTCAATTCCACCCTCGGCCATCTCTGTGTGGAGTTTGCATGTTCTCCCCCGTGCATGCGTGGGTTTTCTCCGGGTACTCCGGTTTCCTCCCACATTCCAAAAACATGCTAGGTTAATTGGCGACTCCAAATTGTCCATAGGTATGAATGTGAGTGTGAATGGTTGTTTGTTCCAATGTGCCCTGTGATTGGCTGGCCACCTCTCGCCCAAAGACAGCTGGGATAGGCTCCAGCACCCCCTGTGACCCCCGTGAGGACAAGCGGAAAAAAATGAATGAATAATTTATGCGTAAACAAAACACAAATAATCTTTATGCTTTTCGGGCATGTCATAAATCAATAAATATCATGCATTGCCATTGCATATTTCCAGATACTGCAGAGAGGCAAATGAGTGCAAGTGTAAACACAGCTTAACTCAGCAAATACTTTTCCTTTAAAAGATTAGTCTTAGGTTTTCTCAGACTGTTAATGTCGGCTTGTTATAATCACTTTTAACAATACAAACCGCAAACCACTCTAAACACACATTAAAATTAAAATTAAAATTAAAATTAAAATTAAAATTAAAATTAAAATTAAAATTAAAATTAAAATTAAAATTAAAATTAAAATTAAAATTAAAATTAAAATTAAAATTAAAATTAACTATCTTAGGAAAGCAGGAAGTGAACAAATGTAACAAAACAAAAATTGAAAAAAAAACAAAAATTAATACAATTTCTGATCACATGGTACATGATGCTGCTTTTCTTGTTCCCAGAAGGTACGGTTAGCTTAGCTGGTAAAAAAGAGCCCAAATCAGGCTGCTGCGCTTCATACTTTGAACTCCACTGAACTAAATAAATAAAGAAATTACAAGACCAAGCCGAGAGGGTGGAAGAGAACGGATTTCTATTAAGTTAGAATTTGTCAAAATGAAGTATCTTCTTTGTATACACACGAGTACACTTGCACACACATGATCATCTGTCTGGTCTCCTCGGCAACAAAACACTGGTATTTCTGTCCTACATGCAGGAAACAACATTACAAAAAGGGAGAGTGGGGGGACAAAGTACAGGAGCTTGAACACGGGATTTCAATCACAAGACCTCTAAGCTGCATGTGATTTCACGATAACCTAAAGCCTTACACACACACACATACACACACATACACACATCGTCATATACTGCTATGAAAGCCACGTCTGCAACGCTTCACACACAACACGAGTACAAAAGTGTGGCTGGCGTTTGCGTAGAAAACAGAACTTGCTCAAGGCCTCCCGCTTATGTTATTTGTTTTCAAACGACAAAGGAATGCATTCTCTCGGAAGTCCAAGGCTGCCAGACAATTGACGCTTAAAGTCACTCCGATGGAAAACAGGAGTTGAGCGATAAAAAGACTGTAGCGACGCTGTCGCTGTTAGCTATAAAACACAATGAGGCATGCAGTACGTAAGAGGCGATGAGAAAGTACAGACGCTGAGCTTAGATGTAGTATGATATGGTCGATAAAGTCAGTGGGAAGTGGCGGTGATGGCAGGCCAACTCTGGCTGGGAATTAAACACACACTAAAAGAGAATCAATAGCAGGAGTCCAGGGAGCTTCTGCGTGAATTAAAATAGCCAGGATGAGTGAAGCACCAAATTCTGGGCCCCCATACGTAAGCATCTTATAGGGTACACACCTTTTACATATGACAGCAAGAGATTCATGCTATCACAATGTATCTTCTTTAATTATATATATTATATATATATATATTATATATATTATAATTATATATATATCTTAATCTTAATCTTAATCTTAATCTTAATTATATTAATTACATTTAACCAATAATTCATTTCTCAATTGATATATGTATGTGTATGCTGTTGTGTGCCACTTTTAGAGGCAGGTATTATTCTTTTTTGGTTTTTAATGGCAGTTAGCAAGCAACTTTTGGTGTGCATTACCGCCACCTTCTGGTAAGGAGTGTGGATCGCTGAAGAAAAAAACTAAAAATTAAGAAATGTAAAAAAAATCACAACACAATACTAACACTAACAGTGACAACAACTAAATCGAGGCAGGAGTTATTTTATTTTATTATTTGATTTTATTTGCATTACCTATTGCTACATGAACTTTGACACCACTGTGATGTCATTTCCGGTCATTTTGGCGGGCTCCTCCTCAATCGCCTTCTGCACCGGTGAGAGGTATGTTACTCGGTTTTAAAAAGTTTTAAAATGTTTATACGAATATTAAGAGACACGTCATGCTGTCTGTATTATGTACAGCATTTAAATACAACTCACTAAAGTCGTTGCTGTTAATTAAGAAGTTTTTAGTTTGTTTTTCATGTGTTTTTCTTTTTTTTTTTTTTAGGAAACGTGTGCATAAAACATTGCTGAAGTTGCTCTACATTTTATATGTTGTGCACAGGTAAGTGGGCTGCCTCCTTTTTTATAATATATGTCGTGTAAAATGTTCTTCTGTCGCCTCCTGGACTGCCAAAGAGAGGAGACGTGTGCATGAAACGTATTTTGAATTAGTTGTATATTTTATTTTATATGTTGTACACAGCGCCCCGTCTGGCTGGCGAGAGAACTGCAGCTGTCCGCTTGAAAAAACTATTATGATTTATTCTTTTGAATGTTGATTGTTGGTAATACTGGAAAGAAGAAAAAAGTCAATTAAAGAAGAAAATTTGTTTTTTTGGTCACATTTGTGCTGTATAATGGATTTTTACTCACATAGTCACACACAAATGTTCAGTTTTTAAAACAATAAATGAGAATAAGAAGTATTTCAAAACCAAATTTTATATAAAAGTGAATTATGTTCTCTTTCTTGATTATCCTTTTAATAAGCAACCTATATTACCATAAAAAAGCAGTCAGTGAACTTCAGCGCTTTTTAAGGACACTGACACACCAATATTTATGATCCTGCCGCCTTTTTTCATTTTGTGTTTATGGCTCTGCAATGTCCTCTATTGGCCATTTTGTGTCACATTGAAATGAAATTATCTCCCAAATTACGTTGGACAAAGGAAAATATTAGTGTGATTTATGCCTCTATGTTTTATATTAGTTTGTCCTTTTCCTGATAAGAGTCTTTATATTTGGACGCTGCTTGTTTTGTCCCTGAGCTGTGGGTCCTTTGGGTCACGGCTGCGCGTGTGCGCACACAAAGTTTGCTGACTCGATGGCTTGGCAGGCCAAAGGCAACATGGAATAATTCTCCTGTGTGTACACAAGAGTGTGTGAACAGAATTTGCATATTTATGTGACCTTGTGCTGTTTGTTGTATTCCTTAAAGTTAATTAATTTCTAGTGCGCATCTGTGATTGTGGTTTTCTGTCACACACAGCTGTCTTGAGCAGATATATGTCAAATTGTAGATGTCCAGAGACAAAATTTGAAATTTCCCTATGTGGGACAAATGAATGCATATCTTAAAACATAAACAGTAATACAACATAAATGTACATGCATGCATGCATGCATAGGAAGACATAGGAGTGGGTGGATGAGAGGTAAGTTACCAGGCAAGTGTGGGAGTTTGTGCACATGTCTCTCAATTTTGTGTGTGTTTATCTGTGTGGGTGAGTAGTGAGCAAAGCATGGGACCCGGCGATTGCTTGCATGGAGGCAGTTGTCATGGCAACAGAGGATGTCGTCTGTTCTGTAAGATCTCGGCTGTCCCAGAATCCTACATCTTTCTCTCTGTGTGTTGTCTTGTCTGCTTCCTTGCAAGTCTGTTTGGATGGTTCCCGTCGTTGAAAAACAAAACAATCACCTCCACATCCACCCGTGCCCTCCCCATATTTGGCAATTAAGGATTCTAGTAAATTGAAATGTACTATTAAGCATTTCTTCTAGGCAGTCAGCAAGTAATGATTGAATGCTACTGAATGTCAGCACTCTAAGTCTTATTCAACTAAATAAAACAGTTCAAAATGCATTCATTGTATTTGTCAAAACTGTTTTATTTGGTAAACTTGTCAAGGCTCAAAAAATGTAAAGCCTCTGACTTTGGATTTCACAAGACTAGAGTTGACTTGAGACCTAACTTTGACTTATACGTTTTAGCATCCTGACCGACAGGACACACTTTTTAAACTTAATTGCCAACCATAACCACATATCCTCACGGTGCGTGCTGTGCCTATCCCAGCTGTCTTCTGGCGAGAGGCGGGGTACACCCTGGACTGGTGGCCAGCCAATCACAGGGCACATATAGACAAACAACCATTCACACTAACATTCATACCTATGGACAATTTGGAGTCGCCAATTAACCTAGCATGTTTTTGGAATGTGGGAGGAAACCGGAGTACCTGGAGAAAACCCACACATGCACGGAGAGATGGCAGAGGGTGGAATTGAACTCTGGTCTCCTAGCTGTGAGGTCTGCGTGCTAACCACTTTTCCCACCGTGCAGGTAAATTTATCATAGAAATTATGTGGAATATTTTGACTGTGTTTTTTGTTAGTAAACCATCAGATGAAAGCCTGATGCAATTCTTTTCCATTGGAAATAATGTAAATCCAAATAGTCCGTTCTATGCACCAAATAGTCTACCTTGCTCTAAAGCGAGGTTCACGCTTTAAGATAATCTGGATGATTTTAAGCCTGAATCCCCCCTTTATGACCAAAGTCAGCAAAGCCTGATGGCTCCAAAAGATTACCTTTACGGATTATCCTGTGGTGTGAGGTGTGTTCAGAGTGATTTTACTCTTCCCGATCTTCTGGGGACTGGCAATCAGAAATGTTCAGTACATGGTCACTATTTCGTGAAGTAAGTAGAAATCCCGAAGATTTCCGAGCCGCAGTCACTGTGATTTTCAGTTAATTCACCAGAAGGATAGAGAGCAGATTACGCCCATATGATCAATGCAACACGTCACATGCAAAGGTCAAGGAATGTGACCTTAAGGAGTCAAAACATCTAAATCTCTTTCCAAGGTCCATTCCGTAACAACAGTCCGACTCCAGGTTTCCTGACATACACTACAAAGAACAGGCTCGAGAGAAAAGGCAGCACTTTCTCGAGTAAATACGTGGACTGCACTGCAAATATACTTAGCTTAGTGATCAGCTGATGTTGTGAAATTGACCAAATGAGCCCCATAATTCATGAAACCCTTCTTGCTCACAGCATGGCCTGCATTAAAAGTGCAGCCAGCCTAAGATGGAAATACGCTTGCATAAATAGGGTAAAAATCCAAAAGAAATCCTCTTATTCACATGCCTAAATAAAGATTATTTCCCCAATTAAGATCATTCTCTGTTAATTGGAAGCTTTTCATTTGCTACAGCAAAATTGCATCTGTTGTGCCATGTAATGTTCCCATTGTCCTGAATAACAAGCATACAAATGGGAATGTGTTAATATTCCGGTGACAAACACTTTGGAAACACAGAACGAAAGCTTTGCTTATATCACCTTTACCATCTTTGCTTCCACCTCTGCTTTGTTCTGCACCTTCATCTGGTCTCAGTCTTTCATTCGAGCACATACAGCAGCAGTATGATTTATAGCCTTGGTAGCAATAATCTGGATCCCTAAGAGAGAGAATGCCGCAGGAGATTTCCAACATATATGTGGCCCTGATATCTCACACGCTACTCATTTATCCACATTTACCGACAAAGTGGATACAAAAAACACACATATGTACTATATTGAAAGGGCTGCACCATTCCATAACATCTGCCTGAACCCCGATTACACTTTTAGGGCCATTCCATTATTTGTCATGGGAAGAAACATCATAAAAATATAATTCTTCATCTGCTCCAACTGTCTCCATCACAAAGCCTTTATTAACAATAGTGTAGTTAAAGTGCAGTTTAGTGTAAAAAGAAGTTATCCAATACTAATGTTGAAATGGGGGGGTCGGGGCCAGGTGGGTTGGCTGGCAGGGTTGGTGGTGTGCTTTGGCAAAGTCCTGGGGTTTTGCTGGGGTGTCCGATGTTCCCACTCTTCTTTTGTTGTTTTGTCTTATGTAAGATTCTGTGATTATATGTGTGGAAAAAAATCACTTATTGAATTGGTAACTGCTATGGCGTGGAGAAGGGGTAGGATTTAATAAGCTTTGCTTCTTCCTGCTCCTTTTCAGACATGTGTAGTAATGAGGTGTTATGTGTGTGTGTGTGTGTGTGTATGTATATGTGTGTGTATATATATATATATGTATATATAAATAGATATTGTAAGTGTATATGTGAGAAACAATAATGTAACATAGTATGCATGTTTGAAATAAATTAAGAAGAAGAAATGTGATAAATGTAGCCTTAAGTCAGTCATTGTGCACAATCATAGACGTCCCTCGCCACTTCACCGTCACTCTTTGATGGGCTTTCAAATGTATATTGAATAAATCATCTTATTTGTGGTTGAATACGGCTTATTATTATTATTATTATAAAAAAATCAGTTTTTGCCCAACAAGCATTTTCAAACTTAAAATGGTTTAAAAATAGATCAACTAAAATACATATTTAAGGCATTCTGAAGATGCATTAAAAGATGCTGTGAATGATATATAGACTGGTCACTAGGTGTTAGTAATGTTGCCGAAATGCAGACTTGATCGCTTTTATTGCAGCTTTGAATTATCTCACAACAGGCACAATAATTCTTAATAAAAATCGCTAATATAAACACAGATTACTGTAGTTACACAACAGGCTGAAACTCAACGCTGAACCCCCATTGTCACTTCTTGTCTGCCAACCAATTAAAGGGGACCTATTATGCTCATTTTCAAGCCTTTGAGTTGTGGTCTCCTATAAAGCAGCTATGCACGATAACTTGCATGGAAAACGTTTTTAGATTTTCCAGAATCTGCACCTATTCCAGCTGTATTTACTTTGATTTGTGCTTCCTGCCAAAACGGCCTGTTTTAATTTATTCCACCTACAGCCCCCCTCTGGGCTGTTACATGCCCAAAGTTCTTCCTACCTATGAACCATATGAGGATGTCTGCCCCTCTGTGACATCACAAAGGGTCAGTTTTACCTCGCCTTTTGAAATTGAGCGTTTTGAGTCATCCCTAACTTCTTTCAGGACTCACCTCTAAAGGCGCAAACTTCATTATCGGAAACTTTGGCATCATTTAACACAAGAATACAACATTCTAACTACATTTATAGGTCAGAAACGTAGAAAATGCATAATAGGTCCATGATTTAACCACGATAAACAAGGGATCACTGTAAATGGAAGTTGCTCATTGCAACCAGTGAGATAAAGCACAATAACATGATTGCTTTACCAACAATTATTGGTAGGATACCCAATACCGATATGAACCGATGTCTCATTTTGAATTTGGGAGTGATAGCCGTCCACGAATGAAGTGTTCATAGGTGTACACATTTGCTAGATTTTAGGTTATATTTTTCGTATTTGCAGTGAATGTATGAAATGTTAGGACATTCTGAAGGAAATAACTTTTTTTCTGCAAAATTCACGAGGAAATTATGGCTAAAAAAGACACATCGGTGATCAGGGGATAGAAATGTGTGACCACAACACTCCAAAATGTCAAGAGTATAACCAGTCCTTTGTCAAGCGTGGATGCCGAGGAGCTGCTGATTAGGGTGCATTAGAATGGAGAGTCAAAGGAAAGGAATAGATGATGCCTTCAAATGCCCCATCATGCCTGCACACCCACATTACACATTTGTCTATTGGTTCCCTTGGGGGGGGGGTCTTGGCGGGTAATGCATAGCTGACGCAACAGGACGTGTGCACACTCACCTCTCCTCTCCACAGAGAACATCTGCCTCCTCACACTGGCCATATGCCTTGTAACATACCCCCCCCCCCCCCCCAGCAGCCCCCCCCCCCCCCCAAGCCCATCTCACTTTCATGTCTTTCTCTCTCTCTGTCCTCGTCTTGTTGCTTTTGATGGAGTGCCAGAGGCTGGCAGATGCTGTCGTTCTGCACAGCTTCACGTGTACGTTGCCTCCTTCTGCAACTGTCCCTTGCAAACGCCATACATCCACACAACACATATATTCGTCGTCATGACACATCAGAGTGAAATCTGCACTTGAACTGCCAAAAATTGCTGCAGAGCTGTCACTATATGGCCCCTCATAAGCCACGTTCACGGCCACGTTCATAAATTATATATGAGTGCGCTACACATTCATATTATGCTGATGCGCGGCACAGGCCTCTGAAGAAGGGCAGCATCTCATTGTGTTTCCCAACAATGCCATTATTTCAAAGGGGAACATACAGTTATATTGTTGACAAAACCAAATAAGGCATCATTTGTTTTTCTTTGTGACATCGGTCCTTTTATTATTACCTGTCACACTGCTTTAAGCACTCAAACACTATTTTTGTCAGAAAGGAAGATTTTTCCATTGGAAATATTTGAGTAGATGTCATGGTCCTATGATTTAAATGGCATTTAATGTTGTTTTTTATTAGTTGTGCACAACAGTTTAAAAATTGACATGTACAGAATTTGACTCATGTAGGCTACACAGTCAGGAGATCAGGAAAACCTGGGTTCAGTTCTCTGTTTCGGTATCTCTGGGTCTAAAGTGTCTGGGTTCTCCGGGTACTCCGGTTTCCTCTCACATTCCAAATCCCACATTATACGTACATGTGCCCTGCAATTGGCTGGCGACCAGTCCAGGGTGTACCCCACCTCTCGCCTGAAATCAGCTGTTATAGGCTGCAGCATACCCGCGACCCTAAAGCAGCATAAAAATGGATGGAGTATTTGACTGGAGAAAGGTTTCCGGAATTAAGCACAGTTCCCTGCACTGATGTAAAACCTGTCAAACTGGCATTATTAGTACCACACTGAGCTAAGTGGCCACATTAATTACGGTTATCAGACAGTTCATCACTCATTTAGGTTGGCCGTGACAGTGGCGAACATGTTTAACATTTTCTAACACCATCTATTTAAGCTGAGGTCTAAACTGGATTGGGCATTGTTTCCAGTTTTCCACATATTAATCCTCTAAATGCTGTATCTCCAAATGCAATTGACTCTCGTTTCTTGCAGTTTCTTGTCTCTATGGTTGACACAGAAGCAGTAATCAGTAACGGACATGAAAAAGGCAAGGCTGGACAGGGATGGGTGGAAGAGGTGGCTGGAGAGGACATATTGCATGTGTGGGTTGCAAATGCGGAATAAGAGGTTGCGGGGGTGTCGCTGCAGGTGTGGAGAGAAGAAGTGGAAGTAAGACAGGAGAATAATGAGAAAGGAGAAAGACCCTCAGGTGATCATGAGTGTCTTCTCAATGTTTGTTATGGAGCTTGTCTCAGCTAGAGGAAATCATTACTTTCATCACCATCTGTCTCTTCCCTCAAGTGTCACTTTGTTCTTCAGTAGGAGTAAACTTACAGTCGATCAATAAATCACTCATAGGTTGAGTAGACTGCTTGGCGCCATCGGAGTGGTGTATTCCTCTTGGCAAGAATTATTTCAAAAAAGTTTATTTCCATAATAATCAAATTTTTCTCCAACCTAATTTTTAAAAAAATATTAATTTAGTTTTGTTTGTGATAATTTTTATAATATATATAATTTTTAGATAATTTTTAAAAAATTATTAATTTTCTTTTGTTTGTGATTTTTATTATAAAATATTTATAATATTTTGATTTTATCCGTCTAAATTTGCAGATGTTTTTTCAGTTCTGCTTTTTGTTTTTTTTTCCAACTATTTTAACTTCTTTTAAGTTAAAATTGTTAAAATGTATGTTAACCTTGACTTATTGTGTTTTCTTGTTGTGTGTAATATTAGGAGGTTCGAAACTTGAATTTTTTTTTTAATATTTATGCTACTCCAATGACGTACTTATTCTCATAAAATTAAATGTTTTCTCATAAGATAACCAATTGTTTTTCCTCAATATTTTCACGTTACTCTTGTAAAATTACAGCTGATTTTTCAATTTTTGCATTTTTTTCCCCCTTGTTAAACTATATTTTTAGAATATTCTTCAGGCCAATAAAAAAAACATTTGCAACACCCCATTGTCAAGCATACAGCATATTTGTTTTTATTATATTAGCTGTTATAGGCTCCAGCATGCCCGTTCATCCTCGTAAGGATAAGCGGTACAGAAATGGATGGATGGATATTCATTCAGTACACTAGAGAGATTTTTACTCCATAATTTTGTAGCTTTATATACAAAGTACATTGAACGTGAACTCTATAGACTGGCTATAAGGCTGTAAAAAATGCTGCTCGTTCTGATATATAGTAGTATTTACCTGTGTGATAGTATTCACATGTCATTTCTGAGGGAAGTGCGATTTGTAGTTGAATGGGTTTAACACACCTCCACAAACTGCTTTTCTCAGCATTGACAGCATGATTATCATGATAGCCAATCCCTCCAATCAAAAAGCAGGTTGCTCAATGTTGCTTGATTGACCACAATGGACAATAATTGAAATGTTTAAGGTAGATTTGTATGCAACAGCAGTGAGTCATAAATGCTTGCTTTTATGCGTGTGTGATGCCAGACTGACATCTGGACAATGACTGTGGACCCCATCAGAGCAAACAGAACAAACCGATAAGTGGCGCACAGTGAGTCATCATACCAGGACTTTTTCATAATGTGTTATTGCCTTGGAGCTCAATGCCATCTCCCCCCTGACAGCTACATCACCGACATGACAGCACCTTTATTCTCATTTCCCCCTGGAGTCACTGCACCACACTGTGGTGATGCTCTGTCGCTGTTTCACACAAAGCTACAATGTGACAGAAAGTAATTATATTAAGTTAGCGCATTACAATCACGACTTTATGGAGAGGCAATTACATATGTCTGTTAGTGTTTTATCTGACCTTCTTCAAGGCGCACTCATCAATAACTTGCTTTCTTGTTACTTTTAATTTAGCCCGACATACATCACCCCGTGCGGTGCCTTCATGGCACTCACTCCTTTTTGGAGTTTTTTGTTTTATTTTAATGCCAGTTGAGGTTAATAAAAAGAAGAGAATAATTCACTTGTTTTAAATTAACTGAAAACATTGCACGGCGCTGCACGGCGGTCGAGTGGTTAGCACGCAGACCTCACAGCTAGGAGACCCTAATTCAATTCCACCCTCGGCCATCTCTGTGTGGAGTTTGCATGTTCTCCCCGTGCATGCGTGGGTTTTCTCCGGGTACTCCGGTTTCCTCCCACATTCCAAAAACATGCTAGGTTAATTGGCGACTCCAAATTGTCCATAGGTATGAATGTGAGTGTGAATGGTTGTTTGTCTATATGTGCCCTGTGATTGGCTGGCGACCATTCCAGGGTGTACTAAACATATTATATCACAAGAAGATGCCATTTGAAACTAGACACTACAAAGCAAAAAAAGGATGGACCATGTGACATCAACACAGGGCAAAGCTTCATGGGTTTTGTATGTATTGGACCCCCCTCCCACACACACACACACACACACACACATTTCCGTCACAGCCACAATCACAGCCATCCATCTATGCTGATGATGCGGCACAAGGTCACTTGGATCCACGTATCGGGGTGAGGGCAAGCCATCGTGTGCCGGTGTGGCTCTCCAACACACACAAGCTAGTGTAGCATGGTGGGCTTTTGTGTGTGCCAGTGTTTGTGTCATTAGACATAATAGATGTGATCATGACCTCACAAATGAAAAATGAGCTGCATCATCAATCACCTGCTTTACAACACCCCCCCCCCACACACACACACACATCCCTATGGCCAGTCTGTCATCTTGCCTTGCATGCATTAGTTTGTGTCTGTGTTGGAATTATTTATTTCAAATGACATACATCAGCCAGAAAGACAATCGTTCTGTAACGATGACAGTGGTGAGGATCAATAAATGACAAGTGGCATAGAAAATGGATGGATGATCAATACATTTAATAGAATTTCTTTTTTTCATATTTGATCACTGAAATGAAAATGTATATTAAAACAGATCTCAATTAATAAACATACCTTTCATGTTCAGATATGAGAGTGTAAATATTTGTCCGTAATATGCACATTTATTTTGCTCATGATGTTGATGAGTTAGCATTACAAAACTGAATGACTCTTAAATTTTTTTGCCATGTATGATAAAGATGACTCCGGTTTCCTCCTTCACATTCCAAAAACATTAATTGGCGTTAATTGGCGACTCCAAATTGTCCATAGGTATGAATGTGAGTGTGAATGGTTGTTTGTCTATATGTGCCCTGTGATTGGCTGGCCACCAGTCCTGGGTGTACCCCGCCTCTCGCCCAAAGACAGCTGGGATAGGCTCCAGCACCCCCTGCGACCCTCGTGAGGAAAAAGCGGTAGAAAATGAATGATAAAGATGACAGCTGCACATTGGATGAGTGGTTAGCGTGCAGGCCACGCAGGTAGGAGACCCGAGTTCGATTCCCCCCTCTGCCAACTCTGTGTGGAATTTGCATGTTCTCCTCTTGCATGTGTGGGTTTTCCTCCCACATTCCAAAAACATGCTAGGTTAATTAGCGACTCCAAATTGTCCATAGGTATGAATGTGAGTGTGAATGGTTGTTTGTCTATATGTGCCCTGTGATTGGCTGGCGACCAGTCCAGGGTGTACCCCGCCTCTCGCCCGAAGACAGTTGGGATAGGCTCCAGCACCCCCGCGACCCTCGTGAGGATAAACGGTAGAAAATGAATGAATGATAAAGATGACACCCTGAAGAGATCCATCTGCCCCTTTCTTAATTAATTACAATGAGTCCTGGACGGCCATCGATTTGCATAAACTCTGATTACCGTGGGGATGCGACGGCCCATTCAACACTGCTTGCAGCTCTGCTAAGTTCCACCCCATCATACTCATCTAAACATGCTTGCACTGACCTTCCCTCTATTTTTTTTAATCTTGTAATATTTGTCTGCATAGTGTGCATGACACATGCCTTTGGGGTGACGGTGTTAACAAGCAACCTGCAGATTCTCCTGGATTATAGGCTTTAGATAAGGTTCTCATTTGTATTCCGGTGTCCAATGACTCCTCAAACTGGATCAAGTCACTGAAGCATAAATAAACAAAAACGTGCACCTCACTTTGATAAATACAAGTGAAAATAAGATGACAATTCAGATGCAAATACAGACAGTTTGTGTAGGCATGGTTCTTATTTGTAATGGAATAGTATGACATTTACAGAGCATTGGATGAGAAAATTGACATTTGCTCGCGGGATTATTTTCTTGTACATCTGTCGTCGGTGCTCCAAGAAGATACCTGTACATAATTTATCGAACTTGGACACAAATCTTCAATTTGAATGAATAAGAATGAAACGTAATGCGTGAATAGTGAAGGTCAGTATGACCTCCCGCTTGCTCATTTTTTCTGCAACAGGGAGTGCATTTCAATTTCATTACATCCCCATGGTCTAAAAGATAAACATAGTGTTTTTTACTCAAATGTCAAGGTCACTGTAACTTTACTCGGCCACAGTATAAGATATAATTTGCTGGTGGTCATAGTTACAAACACAAATAATCACCCAAAGAACATTTTTAATGAAGACTAAATGGTCAGGGTGACATCACAGTGTGTCAGCAAAAGGCCTTCATTGGTGTTTTATTGTTGCCAGGTAGCTGGTCTGTTGTTCTACCACCGTTGACAGAGGAGGGAGTACTTTAAGATTCACTGGCGGTCTCTCGCCGGAAGTCTGCTGGGATAGGCTCTACAACATTGTGTTGATTCTAGGAGATCTGAACCACTATCAGAATTCTGCCCACTTAATGTGAAGAAGAAGACACATTGTCCTGGGTAAAGAGTGACATCTGGTGGTGTGTCTGTGGAAGTAACTTTTTCCGCTTTCACGGCGATTCGATTGCACAAAGCTATCATTGTGTGCGTGTATGAGCAAGGAAGCCACGCCTTCTTTCCTTCTTTTCCATTTTTGTTTCACCGCAGATTTTTGTTTACTGTATCCGGTATTACTTTGAAATTATTGCCCCAATGTCTCGCTGATACTCTACTTCCGGTAAAATGCACCTGCGACTCAGCTAATTCCAGTGTTTACATTTTTTAAGCTATTGGTTTTCTTTTGATACACTGTTACCTTAAAAAAATCATATCGCCATCATTTATGTGATCTAGCGCCATTAGCTGGCCCAAAACTTGTTTTTTAGGACTTTTAGACTTTAGAACTCCTTTAAATGCTATGTACATAAAATGTTTATATATGTGGAAATGTAATGTAATCATAATTTTTTGTCAAAAGTATTTTGAGGTGGGAAAATTAGCATTATTGTGTTGTTGTTGTAGCTAGCTGTTAGTTTGCAATTTGGTAAATGATTTGAACGTGTTTTACTAATAATACTAATTATGCTGGTAGAAGTCAACAATAAAAAGCAAGACATTTACACACCTTCAGAGTTGGACTTATAGAAAACTCTTTGTTGGGTCAGTTAAGGTTCTAGAGACGTGATGACAACAGCTGCCCGGGGTGGGAGATCGAGCCAAGGTGATTTTATTTTTTCATGGAGCCCAGAATTCCTGGCGGCGCCCCTGGGTTGGTGGACTGTAAGAGTGGAACCACATCTGGAAACAATAGAGCGGTAGATGCTGTCACTTTCCTCTTACCTCAGGCATTTGAGGGAGTTCTTAAACAAACAGTCATTCACTCACACTAAATTACAGGAAGGCAATTCGAGCTGCAGACACAGATAGTTGAAATCCTTTGCCAACACACACACTAGAGTGAGGCTAGGTGACTAACTTGACTGGCTTCTGCTAATTATCCACATTGCCATCATGTCGTTATTTAATTGACGATTAACTGCTAAACTAAACTGTGGAAAATTAAAAGAAATTAAAAAAAATCGATCAACGTGTGAAAAAAGTAGGGTTTGAAGCTGTTATCCCTTCTTCAGTCAATAGGTGGCAGCATTGTTTCAAATGTAACATGAACAGAAGCGCTTTCATCCAAGCTTGTGCTCGTTTTTGTTCCCGCCAATTCACCCTAATTAGGCTCGTCGCTCGGTTGTGACGTCATGATACAGGATTATTAAGTCACGATTAAAGTTGCAAACACACACTTCAACAACATATTGGTAACCAAAGTTTTGTTTTTAATTTGTCGTCTTCTGATACAAAAAGTGTATTTTAAATAACACATTTTAAAAATTCTGTCACTTTTTACAAGGATAAATTAGCATTTTTTTCTATAGTACACTCAAGACATTTTAATAGCACTGGTGAACCAACCCAAACATTGATTCATATCTGGGCATCTGAACAACATTTACATATCTTATTACCAGCCCCTGTCTAAGTAACTCCAATATTGTTTGAAATGTCATGGGAGGCTAAGTGCGGTCATACAGGAGGTGGGCGCCAAACCTTATGAGAAAAGGGAAACTGCATTAGCTCAGACAGATGGTGGTCGGAGCTTAACTTAATTCACTTTAGCTCAATCTAATGTTTGTTTGACTTTGGAAATGTAATCAGTGTGCCAAGGTATGTTTCTTTAAGAACCACTGGCTGTTCCAGGCCTCTCAGGTTCACCAGAATATTTAGAAATATCCACAACAAGGTCTCATTTCCCATGTTAGGCCGAGACACAACCCACGCCTGTAAAATTATACTTCTACACATTTACCTAAAAATACATTTGACAGGCATGGGAGGCACTATCTGGTTTCACATGACACATTGAGGGGCTAAATGCTCGTGCATTTGAAGACCCCACAGGTTTCACTCTTGCTTGTACAAGGGCTAATGTGACACACATTACAATTATTATACATTCAAAGACTCACTGAAACGCAAGCACTTGGTGAGATTGTCAGGCAAACACACTAAGCATGTACACGTTTGTTAAATATAGCAATAAGACATGGTGAGTGAGATAACTGTATATTGTTTAATGTGTAAATCCAAGTGTTTCCTTCAGGGAATGGCTTACTGTGTCAAGGATGATAGCCGGCCATGATGCCGTACTTCCGCACACACTTCCGCTACTTTATGTTGATATAGATAAGTTGCATGAAGGCATGGTTGTGTGTGTATTTGGTACATCGTATTAGATGTTGTGTCTCTTGGCATGTGATTGTCTAATAATATTGGATTCTATCTAATGTCTAGAAAAGCCAGCTTTAATTTCCTGGACTGCATAGTAACTCATGACCATATACAGCCCATGGTCTCCAAGGAGGCAACACACATCACTGACAATAAGCTTGGCTTCATAAAAATAAATGACCATCATCTCCCAGAGTCCTACCTGCTTCCAAATATTCAATAAAGTACAGATATGATGCCCTCAGCTACTTTTTCGGTTTATTTGTATTTTATTAAAACCAACATACGGTTGTTTTCCTCCTTGACAGCTACTTTTATTATATCAGCTGGGTAGACTGCTCTTTATAATGTCTTTTGCTACGTAAAGAACAGTCCAGTGCAGATTCCATTATTAATATTGACCGCACAGCACAGGCACATTATTTCTTGTCAGGGGACAAAAAGGTGAAGCCCGCTTTCACGAATGACATCTCAGCCTTCACACATAGTCTCTGGCGTTCTCACTACTACCAAATAGTGTCACTATTGCAGCATCTGCAGCTGAAAAATTACTTTAATGAATCAGTGTGCTGTTTTAAGTGACGTGGTAAGCTTACCACATTACAACCGGAAGCTGATTTCCCCCCAAATGAAATCTCTTTAATATTCAACACAATGTGTGTGTGTGTATGCTTTTTAACTGCATAAAAAATATTACTAAAATGTAAACAAGTCTGAAAAAATAAGGCCATTTTGACACAAGTTGGTAACTTTTGGTCAGATATGTCATTGACTTGTAAAATTCCCATTCTGTTTTATATAAAAAGCCACAAGGGTATTTGGGAAAACCTCAGCCTGTATCTGAATAACATCTGTACACGGACTTAATAGCCTTCACAGGCCTTAAAGGTAGAGGACTTATTGTACGCAGCAGGTTGAGTCTCTGCTGCTGAGGAGAAGAGTCAGCCAGAGGTAGACGTGGCACAACACAGCTTTTTTTTTTTTTTTTCATCTAAACTTCACGTTAATGCTTCAATGCTGCCTGCTGTCTCTCTTCCACCTTCATTTTCATTCTTTGTCCCTTTCTCTGTGCTATAAAAGTCTTAACAGAGGTCAAGGGGCTACTGTGGCTACTAGTGTTCGATCCCGGTCCACCCTTTTCTCCTTAAATCCAAGCAAATGTCAGCCACTGTCGGAGACATAGAGCTAGACATGCTTGTGGACTCATAAACATTTTACAGTGCCTTTCACATCCAGTGGTTTGTGTTACATCCTCCTTTTTGTCGGGGTGAACGTCTGTGAGATAAAGAACCAAGTACAGTCTTGTCCGTTCTTTGTCATCACACCACTGTCTCGTTGCCTCGCCCTGGTTTAATCCAACCTTTGCCCGGTCCTCTCTTGCTGCCTCGACCTGTCCTGCTGTCCTTAAGGAGTCGGGCAGAGCAGCGTTGCCATGTGTGGAGGGTCTTTGCCGACCAGATCCACATGCCCGAGGTGAGACCAACGAGTAGCGACATGAAGATCCGAAGCATCTCTGATGCGACGTATGAGTCTTGCGTCGTGGCCTTGAATTCCCCCCAGTTGGAAAGCTGGTAGAGGTAACAGCCAATCACAGTGGAGGCTGGGACGGTGTACAGAACGGAAAACACTCCGATTTTCACCATTAAACGCTCCAGCTTGTCTGTTTTGGCGCCATCCTTTTGCAAGTTGGAGCGGATCTTGAAAAGCGCTACGAGGCCAGCACAGATAAACAGAGTGCCTGCAGTTCAGAATAGAAGACATTAAATCACCGTTAGATGCCTAAGTCATGAAACGTAACATTGGATGTGTGTTTTTAATTACCTATAAGAAGGTAGGTGGCTAGCGGTGCCACCACAAAGCCTGTGAGAGCCTCCTGCTGCAGGTTGCCTACATAACAAAGGCCAGTGAGATCATCAGCATCCACCAATCTCATGATGAGAATGACAATGGTTTTAACAGCCGGTATGGCCCAAGCTGCTATGTGGAAGTAGGAGCTGTGCATCTCAATAGCCTCGTGGCCCCACTTCAGTCCTGCCGCTAAGAACCATGTCAGGGTCAGGATCACCCACCTGGAGGAAAGATGGACAAAATGAGTGACGGAAGAGACAAACTATGCTTTATTTTTTCACTGCAAATACAGTTTGGGATATTATATTTTGCTCTTTGTGGTGGTGGATAGTCAAGGGTTACACAACAGATGGCGGTGTCATATTTAAGGCCAGAATGAAGTCCTTTGGGTTGGCTTTTCCTGGAAAGGGGAAATCAAGGGCAAAATGAAAAGGAAGACTTCCAGCTGTGTTTTTCAACAGCAGCACACGTTTTACAAAGTGGCCTTATTCCAAAGGTTGCCTTTATTTATACGTGTGAATTAATCCATCTAATACAGGAGCTACGGGACAGGATGGCAAGATTTTAAAACAGGATGCGTGGCCCGTGTTCCAATTGTTCCACAATATATGGTAGATGTGTGTTTATGTGTATGTGCACACACTAACCAGAGAGAGGAGGCCATTCCAAAGAAGTAGAGCAGAAGGAAGACGATGGCACAGCCGGTGCTCTTTAGTCCTTCCTGAACGAGGATAGGCACTTCTGTGGCATCCAGGTCACACGAAACACGTTCCCTTCCCAGAGTCAAACGGACCTGCAAAACGGATTTAAAAAATGCCATTATTTAAAAAAAAAAACAGTCTACAATCGGGGCACTGCACGGTAGTAGAGTGGTTAGTGCTCAGACCTCACAGCTAGGAGACCCGAGTTCAATTCCACCCTCGGCCATCTCTGTGTGGCAGTCTCCTTTATATGACGTCATCCATGCTCCCCGTTTTCCAGGCATGACCAATCAAACCTAGGCTAAACTTCGGAACTGTAGTTTTAGCCATAAATTAAACGCCTCACTGTACTTGAAAGTGTGATGGAAAAAAGTAGTGGCTGGTACACCAAATATTACGTGAATTAAAATACTTCTATAATATCAATAAAATAATTATGAGGTGGGCTGCACGGTGTGGAAGTGGTTAGTACGCAGGCCTCACAGCTAGGAGACCCGAGTTCAATTCCACCCTAGGGCAGCTCCGTGTGGAGTTTGCATGTTCTCCCTGTGCATGCGTGGGTTTTCTCCGGGTACTCCGGTTTCCTCCCACATTCCAAAAACATGCTAGGTTAATTGGCAACTCCAAATTGTCCATAGGTATTAATGTGAGTGTGAATGGTTGTTTGCCTATAGGTGCCCTGTGATTGGCTGGCGACCAGTCCAGGGTGTACCCCGCCTCTCGCCTGAAGACAGCTGGGATAGGCTCCAGCACCCCCGTGACCCTCGTGCGGGAAAGCGGTAGAAAATGAATGAATGAATGAAAAATAGTCTTTAAAATGTAAAGTCAATTGACAACAGCTTATCACAGTCTAAGCCAGGGGTGCCGATTAACGACCGATCGGTCGTAAGGTAGCATTGGGCGATCACATTAACGTCACTTTCCCATATGTCATATCTGACAAAAATATCTTGATCCGCTAGTGATCCCTAGCGGCAAAGTGATGAGCAGATGCCTCAAGCTACACACAGAGATGCAACTTGTTTGATAGCAAATACTAACTGGACTACACAAACTTTGTGTCTAAGCTATTTTGTCTGACATACTACTCAGGCTATATAGGCTCCACATAGCCATATGGATGGATACTGCTCAGGTTATGTATACAACTACTGAGAAATGTAGTATGTTATGTGTGAGTAATAACAGTTCCTATGTTTATGTATTGAATTTAATTGTTGATATCAACTACTTTGATGACCTGTAATTCACAGTTTACTGGTTAGATTTTACATAGGTTGAAAAAGCGTGTGTAGTCAGTCACGTTTGAATCTCATTGCAGTTTAACTATTCTGCGATCTTTGTTGACATTTTGTTGGGCTCTGCTGTCTCTCTGGTGGTTTTATCCTCCCGGCCTCTGAATTCGACTTTTTATTTTACCACAGTAGAATTTGATCTTTCCAACAAACAAACGATGTGGTTTTGTCTCATAGGCAAACTCCAATGACTGTCATGTTCGTGAAGCACGTGCTTACGCCACTTAATAACCTTGGTCTCTTGTTACACTTATAATAATTATGTTGTGTCATCAAATCACTATTTGTATATCTAGGTTGTTTAATAAACATGTTGTAGAGAAGTCTGTTGCCATTTATTGTTCAAGTATTTATCAGTAATACAGTGAAAATGAGACAAGATATAAATATTTACATTTAATTTGAAAGTCAATTGCTGTGTGCGCCCATAAAATTTGAAGTTATGGGCCACTGTGACAAAACATCACTAGCCCTGACTCTTTCGGCCTTAATGTCTCTAAAATTAGATAGAGAAACTTAACGACCAGTAGATCATGTCAATTTCATTATGTTGATGGGGGAGGAGCACAAAACAGACTAAGTGGCCAAACTGAATTTGAGTTTGACTTGACGTTTACAAACTAACAACTGATTGTGAGAAATATTTTTTTTCACCTACTATTTATTTGCTGCACTTTCTCTCCCCACAAGAAGTGTAGAGGTTTTCATAGTGTTTTCTATACTGCGCCAGATCACAACAGAAGTGCTATAAGGACACCTATCATCCTGTATATGGTAATGGTAATGGTTTTATTTAATTTGAACATGCATCAGATTACAATTGAGTGCATCCCATAATCAGTTCACAGTTCCACATGTCCAAAAGGAGTAGGAAGAAGCAAAGCTTATTAAATCCCTACCCCTCCATCTGGTACTTTTACAATCAGTAACTGTTACATTTGTTCACTTCCTGCTTTCCATAATGCAGTTTACTTTTACAATCAGTAACTGTTTCATTTGTTCACTTCCTGCTTTCACTAATACAGTTTAAGGTTTTTTATTTTATTTTATTTTATTTTATTTTATTTTATTTTATTTTATTTTATTTTATTTTATTTTATTTTATTTTATTTTATTTTATTTTATTTTATTTTATTTTATTTTATTTTATTTTATTTTATTTTATTTTATTTTATTTTATTTTATTTTATTTTATTTATGTGATATGACCATATGAGATATGGTATGAGTGGTTGTTTGTCCTGCTATTGGTTGGAAACCAGTCCAAGGTGTACCCTGCCTTTCGCTCAAAGTCAGCTGGGATAGGCGGCATAGAAAATGAATGGATGGAACAAAAAACGTGTATATTATCTATCTTATTTACACAATACCATGTCTGTCTGTATGTCTTTCCGCTGTTTAGCATTTCTTAGCTGCTTGCTGTATCTTGTGTGGAGGAGCCATCGCAGTAATTAACACACTTTTATTTTTGACTTTGTGTATTATTATAGTTTCTATTGTGAAAAGTTGAGGCGAGATCACATCATGCATGATGCACACATGCACATTGACATCCTCGTATTGCATGTGATGTTGCTAAAGAACTCCACATATACATTCCTTCACATACGCAGGCGACATAAACAAACAGAGTAACAAAGTTGAATAGAAATCAATCAGGGTGTACTTACCAGGTAGGCGACGCTGTACAAATTGCAGCACATGGACAGGAATATAATAGGCCTCTCGGGGTAAGAGAATCGTTGTGAATCCAACAGAAAAGTCAGGACCGTCAAAGTGGTGGAAAGGAAGCACAGCACCGCCCACACCGCCATCCAGGCATCCGTGAACACCTTGGCCCCTCGTCGATACAGCCCACTGTCGTAGCCGCATTGGAGAGCACAGCTATCGGTCTGCTTCAGCCAAGTGTACTGGTCGGGTGCAGATCCCAAGGCCTGACACTCCTCTTGGTGGGGAGGGTGACGGATGGGGTAATAGGGTGGGTCTTCGTCCACTGGGCCCTCCATGCACATGTGGTTGTGGTCGTTCTGAGGCGGGAAGAGGCTGCAGTTGAGCACCTGAAGAGGGAACATCACGGAAAATGATCAAGTGTTCAGTAGAAAGAGAAAAATAAGCAACATTCTACCATCACATTTGCCACCAGATATGTATTTGTCCACATCCGTCAATCATTCACATCTAGATGGCTGTTGACTCACCTCTGGCCAGATGAAGCCAAACTCATGAAGAACCGGGAGGCACTTTCTCTTGACCGACAAACACATGCTACCGCATGGACCAATGGGAATGGGCACCTTATCTGTGCACATCGGCACATACACCGAGCACAGGAAGAACTAAAGGAAAACATGAGATAGGATTATTTTCAAACATTCCCATACAGGTAAAATATAACATTCCTAACAGTGAAGTGCAGGCCTGTCACAATAACAAATTTTGCTGGTCGATAATTGTGTTAATTATAGTCCGATGTTTGATAATTTTGACTTATCATTCAAAGATCATTGTGTCATTTCACATTTTAGCCACTATCACAAATCTTGTAGGTGGTCAAATTTGTGTAGTGTACAATTTGTGTGGTGTAAAAATGATGTCATTGTATGGTCATCACCTCGTACTTCGGTACGAGGTGCATTATTTAAAAAAAAAAACAAAAAAACTGTATTATGGAAAGCAGGAAGTGAACAAATGTAACAGTTACTGATTGTAAACGTACCAGATGGAGGGGTAGGATTTAATAAGCTTTGCTTCTTCCTACTCCTTTTGGACATGTGGAACTGTGAACTGATTATGTGATGCATTCAATTGTAATCTGATGCATGTTCAAATGAAATAAAACCATTACCATAAAATAATGGATAAGACGGACTGTACAACTTGCGCATCACCGCTTCTTGGGCATTATATTGTGTGTGTGTGTTTTTTTTTTAATTGTTCGATAAATCAATATACTCATTATCATGACAGGCCTAGTGATGTAGAGGGCAAAATGCCAAGTGCCATAAACTGAGGTATGTTTTTATATGTTCTCTGTACTCCATTGCATCACCATAAACAACTTGAATTAAGATACTGCAACCAGCAACTCTGTCTTCAAAAAACATTCTGCATGAGCCATGTAATGCTCCATAAACCCTTTAATTCAAGGTTCGATTTTATGTCCTTAGGCATGTCTGGGTCACACATAAGCCATTTTCAAGAATTAAGTCACATGTGATCATTTCAGACAATCATGATTTGATAGAAGATGTTTGGTTTCATCATCTACCTCTTTGCTGTAGTTTGAAGCATTTTTTTTATCAGCCTGTCACAACTTAAAATGAAGATGCATGGCCTTGTGATTTCACATATTTCATAGTTTAGATACAGTGACGACATAAGACAAACGTCTGGGGTGTTTTCCCTGACCATTGGTAAACTGAGCACTGCCACTTTCGGCGCCTAAAGCTGCTCTGGTTACTTGCCAGGAAGCCTCCCATTAGAGCAAATGTTAGGCGATATGGTTTCCCTTTCACCTTTCCTCCCTCCTCTGCTTGTGTGTGTGTGTGCACGTCTAGGAGGGGGTGTTGGCTAATCTTACAGGGCAATTTTGAGCTGGTGCAGCACAGAACCGTGTAGTTTTTGGTTCCTGTTCTGTCTGTCTGCCCTACACAGAGAGGACAGTTCTGAGAGAGGTCCACTTCTGAAGAACTTTTACTGTTGTGTTTTCAAACCATTTTTACCTTAAAAATCTCACACACATCCGTGATTATCAACATTTTTAATTAATGTTTTCTTACAGTAGGCACCCTGTTGATGATCATTAAATTAATTAAAATGGATGACCCAACTTCTTAACCAACTCGTTCACTAGATATCACTGCCCTGGACTTCTTTATATATGGGGTTATGTTAAAAATACCAAGTATCGACCAAGGATAGATTGATGTATGGATACTAAATGGTAATGGTAATGGTTTTATTTCATTTGAACATGCATCAGATTACAATTGAATGCATCACATAATCAGTTCACAGTTCCACATGTCCAAAAGGAGTAGGAAGAAGCAAAGCTTATTAAATCCTACCCCTCCATCTGGCACTTTTACAATCAGTAACTGTTATATTTGTTCACTTCCTGCTTTCCATAATACAGTTTAAGGTTTTTTATTTTATTTTATTTTATTTAAGAAGAAGCAAAGCTTATTAAATCCTACCCCTCCATCTGGTACTTTTACAATCAGTAACTGTTACATTTGTTCACTTCCTGCTTTCCATAATACAGTTTATGGTTTTTTTTTATTTTATTTTAATAATGTACCTCGTACCGAAGTATGAGGTGATATGACCATATGAGTGGATATGGTATGAGTGGTTGTTTGTCCTGCTATTGGTTGGAAACCAGTCCAAGGTGTACCCTGCCTCTCGCTCAAAGTCAGCTGGGATAGGCGGCATAGAAAATGAATGGATGGAACAAAAAACGTGTGTATTATTTATCTTATTTACACAATACCATGTCTGTCTGTATGTTTTTCCGCTGTTTCGCATTTCTTAGCTGCTTGCTGTATCTTGTGTGGAGGCGCCATGGCAGTAATTAACACATTTTAATTAACACAGTTTAAGGTTGTTATTATATTTTTATTATTATTATTTTTAAATAATGTACCTCGTACTGAAGTATGAGGTGATATGACCATAGAATTACATAATGGGTACCATAGTAACTGTTACATTTGTTCACTTCCTGCTTTCCATAATACAGTTTAAGGATTTTTTTAATAATGTGATATGAGCATCCAATGCCATAATGGGTACCATAGTAAGTGTCAATATAGTGATATATATAGCACATCATGACTGGTTCAAGACTCTTCATCCTTGTATTTAGCAAACATCAACTGCTTGTATTGTTTCTTGAATTGGCTCATCGTTGTGCATTGTTTGAGGGTCTTACTCAATCCATTCCATAGTTTGATTCCACATACTGAAATGCTATGGCTTTTTAACGTAGTCCTAGCATAGAAGTGTTTCAAATCTAAATACTAATCTCTAATCGAGAGGGGTTCCATCAGTGATGAGGCAGTGCTAAAGTTGAGATGGTAACAAATTGAGTACCGGTCATACAGAAGGTGAAAAAACGTACGTACAGTTTGCCATAATTTCCACTTATTTGACATTTGCTTTTGTAATAAATGTGTTAAATTCTGAATGTGGCTCTTGGAGGAAAAAAAAGTGTTCTAATTAACACACACATCCAGTCTAAATGGCACCAGTAGAGAGTCAGCTGTTGCAATGTAGGGCATGAAGACAAGAGGAGGCTTTTTGATTTAGACTGGCATGACAACATTGCCCATCACAATGTCATAAACAGTAGTTCCTCCTCATGCTGCCATCAGCCTAAATAGTCAAACTATTGCTGGTAGCGCTTTGCTGTCATGTGCTCCTTTTTTCCCCCCTCCACACGCACACACACACACGCACACACGCAGCAGACTGTCTGGACCCAGCCGTGGCTATTTGAGTCGCTATCCCTGAATGCGTGCGTGCGTACGTGCGTAAAAGCCACGGCGTTCTCACAAGCTGTTCTGCTGCGGCGTGTTTATAAATATACCGTCCCCGTCCACTCGAACCCCCCGGTCCCATGCGTGTAAGTACCTTGAGCTGGCTGGAGCAGCCGTACTGTATGAGAGGCGTGAAAGTGGTCAGCTGCAGCTCCGCGTCCGACTGCAGCACGTTGCCGACCAAGTTGGGCATCTTGGTGACGTTGTAGCCCAGACCCTGGCACATGCTGATCCGGATCGGATCGCAGGTCATCTCCTCCACTTCGTCGCCGAAGCCGTGCGTAACATTCGGCGGTGCAAGAATCCCGGACAGAAGGAGCAGGGCTGTCCCAATAAGCGACACCATCAATCCCTGCATGGCCACTCCAAAAAACAGTAATTTATCCCCCGCTCGGAAATAGTCCAAACTACCCTAAAGTGACCACTTGCTTTATCCTACGTGGGGTAATTAATAGATTCATATATCCAAGAAAAGCGGTGCTGCGCATGCCTCAAGAAGCCAAAACAAATCCCACATTTCTTCTCAGTAGTTCCCGTTCGACTCCGTGAGTAAAGACGCAGGAGCGGTCAGCACATCCAAAGCTGCAAGCGTCCCGGCTTCGAACTTTATTGTGTCTGTGTGAGCACAGACTATTAAGTCCATCTTCTGCAGAACCAACCAATCAATGCACACTACTTTGCATTTTTTGACCAACCCCAGGCCAGGGGGCGGGGTCGCGTTGAAAAAAAAACAGCAGCTACCTTCTTTCCCCATCTTTTTCTCTACTTATTTTACCATTTGACACCTGAGACTGTATCTAATCATTTACTAACTCTAACTATTTTAACAGAAAATGCAAAGAGAAAGATTGATTGAATTGGAAGTGGGCATAACAGTAGGAGCTTTAGGACTTCATATAGGTGGAGCTCCCTTTCTTTATAGGCCAGTCACCTCTAAATGGCCTTGACATTGTAATTGAAAGTAGGCTCTTAAGTTTAGCATTTGAGTCAATCCCCATACCGGACAGGTATTGTTTGCTCGTGGCACCCTGGGAGAGGTCTTCGCCTTTCTAGCATTAAATTAGCAGTGACGAGGGTTGTGTAGGCCAGTGTTTTTCAACCTTTTTTGAGCTACGGCACATTTTTTTTACATTGGAAAACATCTATTGAAAAGTCTATTGGAGGAACCAGCTAGGTGTTGCCACACGGACCGATATTACATTGCTCTGCCAGTCTTTACACCACGGTCACTCGACAGTAGCCATGTTTACATGAGGAGTTTTTCTCTTTCCGAATGACTTTTCCGGAAACAATGGTATACATGGAAAGGAATATTCCAATCTCTTGTCTACATGCGTCGCTATAATCAACCAGAATAGTCAATGGGGCATTTGTAGTAAAACTTCCCCCAGTTGTTCTTTGTTGGAATAACTCCGTATTGCCAGTTTTTCGTTTGTCCAATCTTGAAATTTAGTTTGCATAAAAAACAAACAAACACGAAAGCTGCTTGCCAACCGCCAATAAACAACAACAAGAAGAAAAACGCACCCTGACAACTTTCCGTTTGAGCGGCTACAAGATACCTCAATCGGATTGGGGAAAGGAATATTCCACCCCTGTTAATCCGATTATATATTCATTCGGATTGGCACTATTCTTTCGGAATGAGGCGTATACAAAGGTTACATTTTTCAGTTTGAGCAAATAAACCAAATGCAATTGGAATATTTGGGTCCATGTATACGTGGATTTTGACATACAGTAAACCTCGGATATATCGGACTCGGATATATCGGAAATTCGCTCACAACGGACAGATAAAAAAGAACTGATTTTTCTGTAATGCATTTCCAATAAAAATTCATTGCATATATCGGATTTTTTATAATGGATTTCGCCCATTTCGGACAAAATCTCCAGTCCCGTTCCAATGCATTTCCATTAAATTTCCCTCGCATATATCGGATGGCCGCATCGTGGCGCTCCGATTCACCGAATCGTGACATTTGTGACCGAAACGTCATTTGCAGCGTTTGCAGCGTTGCCTGCGCGTCCAGGTACATTGGAAACATAGTCAAGGAAGTGCCTTTTTATAACGGATAAAATCCAATTTACGCATATACCGGATATAAATCCAATATATGCGTAAAACGGACATTTTCCGGTATACGCATATAACGGATTTCGCTTATATCGGACAAAACCAGTGGGAACAATTGAATCCGATATATCCGAGGTTTACTGTATTTGCAAATGGTGATTAATAAATGTTAATTATAAAAAGTGATATTGGATAATTCCTCACGGCACACCTGACAATTTCTCAAGGCACACTAGTGTGCCACGGCACAGTGGTTGAAAATCACTGGTGTAGGCCAGTATTTTTCAACCTTCTTTTGAGCCACGGCACGTTTGTTACGTTGGAAAAATTTTGCGGCACACCAATAACCAACATTATTTGCTTCTTTCAGCTTTTTCCTGATTACGGACTCGCCACAGCAGATTCTTTTGATCTGCATACTAATTTAACCAACAATGTTACACTACCTCTCACATGCATTTTAGGAACAAGGCAATCAGCTACGTGTTGCCACACGGACGAATATTACATTGCTTTGCCAGTCTTTACACCAATGACACGCGACAATGACATAATATTTGCAGAAAATTATTAATATATGTTAATTAAAAAAAGTAATATTGAATAATTCCTCACGGCACACTTGTGTGCCGCGGCACAGTTGTTGAAAATCACTGGTGTAGGCTTCACTGTCCTGTGAAGCAACTCTAAGGAGAAACTGCACGAATGCAAAACAAATAACCTTTCTTTTGTGTTTTTGTCCACAGGATTTTTACAGTTGTGAGTCAGCTGATGCATCTTCCAGCTGTAAACATACGCAATGGAGTGAAATGAGAGCTGAAAAGCCTGCAAATACCATTTCATCCAAAAGTAAGACCTTTCCTGTGGAAATATATGTTAAATGCGGAAGTTGCAAAGTGTAATGTATTCATACTTTTTGCCGTTTATATGAATGTATCTTTCTTATAGCAACAGTTTGGTCATCGTTGAAAAACAAAAACCTCCAGCAGCAGCCTTGGTTCATTGTGCCACTGGATTAATGGTGTTATGTTTTGAGGAATCCACTGTGACAATTGATTGACAGCAACAATGACCTCTCTACCAGGTCACCCCTCCCCCCCCAGCATGCATGCACATACACACTCACACACCACCCTACCCTCGACTGAACCAGGGGTCAACTAAGTAATTAGCACTGAGCTGAAACAATAGATTGTGTTGCCCCATGGAGCTGATGGTTATCAGGGGTGTGGTGTGTGTGTGTGTGTGTGTGTGTGTGTGTGAGAGAGAGAGAGAGAGAGAGAAAGCATAAGAGGGTATGCACGTGTACAGTATGCACATGCATATGGAAGAAAATAATTGGATATCAATGGCAATGTGAAGAGAGACATGTTTTTAAAAGCAGGGCAGTGTGGACCTCAGCTGCAAACAAGTAAAACTAATGCAAATGCCCCCAAAGAGGGGGGGCAATAGTCCATATGGAAACATTTTCAAAGTAAAGCAAATATTTTATCTTTTCAGCCTTCCATCCACACGGAAACGGAGTGCTAGGTGCCCAGAAACAGTATTTTTTTTTAAAATAGCTTCCAGATGGATGCAGATGCAGCTGACTCCGTCTTCTGTGCCCGGAGAGGAAACAAAATGCCAGCACTCGTCCGTTCAGCTTGGTACCACTGCTGAAGTCGGTATGCTCAACGCACGTTTGAAGCACGGCGTAAACACTCACTCGTCACGGTCCATGTGAGCTATGTGCGCTCATTGGACAGTTGGACTGGGGAAGTGCGGAGAATGACATGCAACCAACCACGGAGTCAGAAGTGGTTGCAGAGGGCAACGCGTGTCACCCGCACACAACGAAAGTTCCTCCTGCACGAAAAGTGCTACCTAGTGTCTCGATTCATGGGAGCTCATGAGCATGTTTAAGTGTATCTAGTCTGTGAGAACTTCATACTCAAGTTCATATAATTAAAATAATCATGGACAATTGCAGACTTTTCATCCAAAAATAACCCGTATGAGCCTAACTTGAGATTTGTTAGGAACCATAACCATTGAAATTCACATCACCAAATCCTAGTCTGGAGGAGGCACAAATTTTGCTGGCTTTATATGACATATTCAATGTTTGTTTTGTTATCCTCAGGGAGTGTATTTCATGACCATGCTACTTCTGAGCACAAACAAACCAAACCAGCAATCATATGATGGAGGACATCAGGCTGATGACACTTGGCGAGTTTCAATACATCATAAATATTATCATTATGGTGACTCGGTAATTGATACTGACTGCAGGCAATGGCCAGTGAATATGCACCCTACACTGTAAATATACTGTCAAAGTGTGTCAAACACTTCATGTGGGAAGGAGAAAGGTTTTGGGATTTTCCGCTGGGCACTTTTGGCTACCGATGGAAGCAATTAAAGTGAATCCACTGATGGTAGGTTCACATATACGGCATGCAATTCTCTACTAATCATCTGTTCTAACATCAGGTCCTGTTATTAATGAAGGGAACGGGTAAATATTTAAAGCACCCGAGTGGACAAGATGTCAGCACTGTGGACAACATGCAGTTTTGAGGTCTGTGCGCTTCGTTTGTTTTGGAGTCCTGAAAAAGCGGCTTTCCACTGCCGTTGGCCAAGCAAAAATTACTGCTTGCAAACCATTATCATACATGACATATCATGATGTTACAATCATATGTCACTGTATAAATCCCTGGTCTTTGGAAGCAACATGTAAACATTTGAGAATTACCACAGTCCCTTTTAAGGCCAATTTGCGCTGGATGTAGGGATGTTACCACTCCAGTTTTTTTTATTTTGGCACTACCCCAAGGAAAGAAAGATAACACAAGTGTGTATAAGACACCAGATAGCATCGAATGGCTGAAGGCCCAGTCCTTCAAGTGTGGTATTAATAGGCCTGCCAACTCCTTGGAATGGTGTGAGTGTGTGTGTAACTGCAAGTGGTCTGCCGAGTTTGTTTCATGCTTTCATACTTTCATTAATTTGCAGTGTTGAAGTTTTTGGTAGTCTGTTTTGATAGGTAAAGTAAGCATACAATTATGTGTTTGTGTGACAGATAATGTTGGCAATGAAAAGGGTGAGGGTTTACAGGTGTTCTGTTTTGTGAGAGAAAGAAGGTTTTCATTACTTCATTACTTCTTTACATACCAGGCTCGTGGAGACCACTCACTCGATCGCAAGATTGGCGTACTGCAGGGGTCTCAAACTCAATTTACCTGGGGGCCACTGGAAAAAAAAACGCATTTATTAAAAACAGAAAAATGAATAAACTTTGCTTTGTTTCCGATTTTCTACAAGAAAAACATCTCAAATATCTTCTACTATATTTTTCTACACAAAATAAGATAAAGAATAAAGAAAATCAATCAATCAGTAATAAATAAATATAATAATAATAAAACGGCAAATAATAAAAAATTAAGAAACCACATATAGTTGGTGGGTAGACAAATTATTTTTTTCAGATTAAAATGAACAAAGCATTATTAGAGCCCTGTAGACATGACAAAACACGACTATAGTCACATTTATACTCTTTTTATTTACAACATATTGCGCAACTGCAGGGTCTTGAGACACATGCTAACTCGCAAACTAGAGAGCTAGCGACCTAAACGGTAGCCTTCAAGTTATTTCCTTTAAACTTAAAAAGCCAAAAACTTACCACTTCCACACGGATAGGGAGGATAACTATTAACAGTTATTTAACCTTTAACATGAACATTAATCAAACGTAATAATTTTTTCTGGGTACATGATACCATACAGCATCCATATCAAACTTGCGCGGGCCGCACTAACATTAAACTTTCATATCAAGGCGGGGGCCTCAAACTGGTGTCCTGCGGTCCACATTCAGCCCGCGGGCCGCGTGTTTGAGAACCCTGGCGTACTGGTTTCCCACGCCACCTACGGCTATCGTGACTGGCAAAGCCAAAGAGTGTCGGCCAGAGGAAGCTGTCCGCTGGCAAGAAGCATCCATGTCAGATACGCTACGTGTGTAGCCGCCGAGTGTACAGCTGGAGGAGTACATAACCGCCGCAGCGGGTGGAGCCTCCGCCGTGGCCAGGCAATGTACACAATGTATTTTTAAACGACACACGCCTTGCCCTTGTGACCTGGCTCTGTGCAAGGTTTTCCTGCGTGCACAGAGAAAATAATTTTCATCCCAATTTTCTTCCTATGGGCTTTACTTGTATGTCTTTTGTGATTTTCCGCATTTTTGCATGTAGCCATACTAGGGGCACATACATCGGAATGTAAATCCCACTTTACTCAGCACACAGCCATAGCTGTCTAAATAGATGACAACAGGAGTCGGTACCCAGCTGACGGTGGTAGTATTGTGGCGGGATTGCTGCTGCGGGAGCTGTGGTTCCTTGAACCAAACATGACAGAAGCTGCATGATCTCCTTCCCTTGGGAAACTGGCCTGCATGGCACTTTTCCCATATTGCAACCGGCCCAAATACACCTTGTTGAAGAAGCTGAAGGTGATGGAGTGGCTGTGCATTGCAGTGGTGGTCTTTTTTGTTCACTTAATATGAACAATAGAAGGGCAGGGGTCTCAAACACGCGGCACGTGGGCCAAATGTGGCCCGTAGGACACTAGTTTGAGGCCCCCGCCTTGATATGAAAAAATTATTACGTTTGATTAATGTTCATGTTAAAGGTTAAATAACTGTTAATAGTTATCCTCCCTATCCGTGTGGAAGTGGTAGGTTTTTGGCTATTTAAGTTTAAAGGAAATAACTTGAAGGGTCCTGTTTAGGTGGCTAGCTCTCTAGTTTGCAAGTTAGCATGTGTCTCAAGACCCTGCAGTTGCGCAATATGTTGTAAATAAAAAAAGAATAAATGTGACTATAGTCGTGTTTTGTCATGTCTACAGGGCTCTAATAATGCTGTGTTCATTTTAATCTGAAAAAAATAATTTGTCTACCCACCAACTATATTTGGTTTCTTAAGTTTTATTATTTGCCGTTTTATTATTATTATTATAATTATATTTATTTATTACTGATTGATTGATTTTCTTTATTCTTGATTTGTTTATTTATTTTTCATCTTTTTGTGCAGAAAAATAAAAATTAAGATATTTCAGAACAGTGGAATGTTTTAGCAGAACTTTTATTGTAGAAAATCGGAACCAAAGCACTGAAAAAGTTTGTATATTTTTCTGTTTTTTTATATATATATATTTTTTTGGAAAACCTGATGCGGCCCACCCTTGCCCAGACCCTAGCTCCAGTGGCCCCAAGGTAAATTGAGTTTGAGACCCCTGATATAAGGGAATATAATTTTAAGTTTTAAATAGTTTGTACAACAAGCAAGGCAGTATAATCACAATCTCAATGCAATATCTTTATGAGCAGAAGCTTTGTCCTCTTCCAGTACGAATTCAGTAAATCCGACAGATGCATTCCACAATTTGTCTCTAGCAAATGAGATACCATCACAACCAATTACAAATTATCGTAAATTTGTCTCTCGGAACCATGAAGAATGTTACGAGTATGCGAATGAAATACTAAATCACCACAAGTGTACAGCATCAAATTATTGTAGCATACAAAAGGATACATGCAGTCTATTCATTCTAATTCTGGGTCGTTTTTTTGGAGCAGTAGCTTTGGCCCAAGGCAACTCTGTGTGGCGTCAGGCAGCAGAGTGCTGATAGATGATTCCTGTCCATAGCTCTAAATGGGCCTCTTGTTGGAGAGTTAACCCTCATAACCCTGCTCGTCTGTAACTCCAGACTCCGTTCTTACAGCCTGGGGCAGATGAGATTTTCTCAGAAATCTGATGAGCAGGTGGTAGCAGCCCAGTTGGGAAGTGGACGGATGTGCTCACTCCAAAAAAAAAAAAGGGGAGGGATGGGGGGTATTCCCATGTTGATTGGTTGTGTGGGTGAGAATTTGGCCTGGAAAAGAAAAATAAGATGAATTTATATCACTTCCTTTGCACATCTGCGCCACCAGATGATGTTTGTTTCCTGTGATTATTGAAACGTCACAACGGCATCATTCAATGGAGGCAAAAAGACATGTGCAGTATACATGAGCACAAATGTCAACAAATTAGGTAAAGTAATTGGATTTCTGTTATGGCTACTGATTATGGCTTTTCCTTGTCTTTTGCTGTCATTACCCAGAATTCATCTATTTCATGTCAGAATGACTTTTCATTTCCTGGTACTGATCCACATTAATGATGTTGATGTTATAAATCCGGCGGCACAGTGGACGAGTGGTTAGCGCGCAGACCTCACAGCTAGGAGACCAGGGTTCAATTCCACCCTCGTTATTGGCTTACCAGACAAGTAGCGCCAAAACCCATTTAATTGCAGCGGGCATCCACAAATAAATGAATGTATGGGAAATACTGCCTGTTTGCATGTTCTCCCCGTGCATGCGTGGGTTTTCTCCGGGTACTCCGGTTTCCTCCCACATTCCAAAAACATGCTAGGTTAATTGGCGACTCCAAATTGTCCACAGATATGAATGTGAGTGTGAATGGTTGTTTGCTCCAGCACCCCCGCGACATTCGTGAGAAAAAGCGGTAGAAAATGAATGAATGAATGTTATAGTATTACATGTTAAATCTTTTCTGGAATGATTAAAAATGGATGCAAAATTGACCTGTGGGAATACTGCTTGATTGACAGCTTCTGGAAACTTGCGTTTATGTGTGTGTGCGTATGTGTGGTCCCATGTGCACGCGTGTTTGGAACAATGCCATCAAATGAGAAAGCTTAGCTTGCTAGTGTGAACATATGCACATACTATAAACTTATTTCATGTGGCTGGCTGTAGTTACTTCAATTGGGTTAGGAATATTTGGATAGTACATACAGCCATTAATAAAAGAAAATAAAATTAGGACATGTGTGGTTAGTGCGCAGGCCACACAGCTAGTCAGAGATCGGGGTTCGATTCCCCCCCTCGGGCATCTCTGTGTGGAGTTTGCATGTTCTCCCGGTGTGTGCGTGGGTTTTCGCCGGGTACTCCGGTTTCAACAGTTCCAATTTGATAGTGATATTGCATAATTCTGTATGTGAATGATACCAACCCTATTTTTAAATGTGCTTGTCAATCACATATTTCCTTGTGTACTCTGTGACTTTGGGACCATGACAATATTCTGGTGCTCATAGCACAATCATAGCTAAGTATCGACCGATATTTGCATTTTTTCCTTGAATCGGTATCGGCCGATACGCGCGCGGATTCGCCGATATATTTTCCGCCACATGATTTACAGTCAGGCATCCGCCGGGGCAGCAGAGGACCCCTCAACACACATCGATGCTAGATAAATTTAAACTACGACAGAAATGTTTTGCACATGATTGAATATTTATTCCTTTTAAAGTTTATAATGCCGTTTAAATGCGTGTTTAAGATAGCTGAATCCTACTGTGTTCAGTGTTTACATTTCAATAAATATTTGTTTAAACATGAGATCTGTAAATTGAGGGCGCAAAAGCAGTATCGGCCACAAATATCGGCCCAAGCAAAATCGGCCATCGGCTAAGGGTGATGGAAAAAAATCGGTATCGGCATCTGCCCCAAAAAAAACACATTTGTCGATCCTTAATCATAGCAATATACTTTACAATAAATGTATCATCTTGTCAAAAGAACCAATGATGCTCTGCTACTGAGCAGCTTTCCATTGAACGCACCATCATCCCTCTTTCCTTCAGTTTGTTATTCATAGATGCTGGTGCTAACTTCCTTGGCACCTGTCTCTTCCTCGTCTTGTTGCTTCACTCCCTTAAATAGAACTCATGTCTCCGGAGGAAAAGTAAACACTGTCCCTGCCGTGGGATTATGAACCTACACACACACACAAGCATATCTTCATAGCAATATACTCATATTTCATTTTATGATGGCATGGAGTCCAGCAAGCACTGAATGAAGTTGTCACATTATTTGATCTCCTGTCATGCAACTATAAGAAAAGTGTGTCTCCTCTGTTGAATTCAGTTGAACATTTTATTCCATTTTAATTCGTGTTGTCCGGTATTTTCTGGTCAAAGTAATAAAGTTATTTAACATACATAGTTTAGCCAGTGTTTGCCTTTTAAAGGCATGATAAGTCAAACATAAGCGAGACACTGTCCCCCTGACTTTATCTTGCTGCTCTCATATGCACACAAACACACATTTTTCTCTCAACAGTCAGATTCCTGTTTTCTTACCGCTCATTGAATGCATCAAGCTAAGAATAAACCTCCAAGAGAACAGGGCAGAATCAACCAACACTTATTGTGTGACAGCTTTACAGTATGTCAATGGTGTGGGAGGAGTTTGGTGAGGCCATAGAGCAGGGGTCTCAAACACGCGGCCCGCGGGCCAAATGTGGCCCGCAGGACACTAGTTTGAGGCCCCCGCCTTGATATGAAAGTTTAATGTTAGTGCGGCCCGCGCAAGTTTGATATAGATGCTGTATGGTATCATGTACCCAGAAAAAATGATTACGTTTGATTAATGTTCATGTTAAAGGTTAAATAACTGTTAATAGGTATCCTCCCTATCCGTGTGGAAGTGGTAAGTTTTTGGCTATTTAAGTTTAAAGGAAATAACTTGAAGGCTACCGTTTAGGTCGCTAGCTCTCTAGTTTGCGAGTTAGCATGTGTCTCAAGACCCTGCAGTTGCGCAATATGTTGTAAATAAAAAAAATTATTATTATTATTATTATATTTATTTATTACTGATTGATTGATTTTCTTTATTCCTGATTTGTTTATTTATTTTTCATTTTATTTTGTGCAGAAAAATAAAAATTAAGATATTTGAGAACAGTGGAATGTTTTATCAGAGCTTTTATTGTAGAAAATTGGAACCAAAGCACTGAAAAAGTTTGTATATTTTTCTGTTTTTTTTTTTTTTGGAAAACCTGATGCGGCCCAGCCTTGCCCAGACCCTAGCTCCAGTGGCCCCCAGGTAAATTGAGTTTGAGACCCCTGCCATAGAGCATGGATCAGTGGCAAAACTGGGTGACTTATTAATGACTTATCAATGTAACAATCTATTCAATTTGACAAATAAAATGAATGCATTTTCAATTTGAATGCATTAAAACCCATCCCCTATCAATGTATAGTACGCTATAATATTGCGGATCACTTTGCAGGAGAGATCTTGTATCTTTCCTTGCAACCTTTTCAATAAATGCTGTTAAACTGTGCCGTGGTTGAACAGCTTGGTTGGAGGCAACCTCGGGCCCAAAAATGTCCTGTTGAAGTTTACTGAATGTGGATGATTTGCTGCTTTGTTGTCATCAAGAATAGCAAGTATGATGTGTCGTTTGTGAATGAGACGGCTGTGTACAAAACATCTTTTCGGATGTCGTGTTCACACCACTCTGTCATTTTTGTGCCGTGCCTTTTTGAGGTACCGTAAGCACTGGTTGACAGACAAAGTTTGTGTTTGTTGAATCGTTGTCTCGCTTGATTCACCTACGTGAACACACTGGCAGACAAATGGACCTTGCTGACACCCAGACAGAGACGTGAACAAGCTGTTTTTTCCGTTTGAATGCTCAGCCAAACCGCAAGCCACAATTACACTTGTCCTTGTCTGTCTTACTGCAGCTTTAGGTAGAGCCCTGAGATTTCTTTTGGGCTTCAAGATGCAAAATAGTGTAGGACCCACAGTGTTAATTTCATTAACAACACAAATCACATTTGAGGCATTTTATGCATCTGCGGGGAAATAACTTTTTCAATCTTGAAGTAGTTGCTTTGGAATGTGTTATAAATTATCTTTACAGTCATGGTTCCGTTAATGCTGACTAGGATTTCCTGAAATCATTTCTTATCATGTCAGATCAACCTGTGACTGCTCCCTCCTCACTGATAGCACTGCATGTGCTTTGCACTTAATACAATTAGGGTTTGGCTTCATGCATGATTTAGGGCAGGGGTCTCAAACTCAATTTACTTGGGGGCCACTGGAGCTAAGGTCTGGGCGAGACTGGGCCGCATCAGGTTTTCAAAAAAAACAAACCCAAAAAACGCATTTATTAAAAAAAGAAAAATGAATAAACTTTGCTTTGGTTCCAATTTTCTACAATAAAAGCTCTGATAAAACATTCCACTGTTCTCAAATATCTTAATTTTAATAATCTTAAAAAACACGACTATAGTCACATTTATACTTTTTTTATTTACAACATATTGCGCAACTGCAGGGTCTTGAGACACATGCTGACTCGCAATCTAGAGAGCTAGCGACCTAAACAGTAGCCTTCAAGTTATTTCCTTTAAACTTAAATAGCCAAAAACTTACCACTTCCACACGGATAGGGAGGATAACTATTAACAGTTATTTAACCTTTAACATGAACATAAATCAAACGTAATAATTTTTTCTGGGTACATGATACCATACAGCATCCATATCAAACTTGCGCGGGCCGCACTAACATTAAACTTTCATATGAAGGCGGGGCCCTCAAACTAGTGTCCTGCGGGCCACATTTGGCCCGCGAGCCGCATGTTTGAGACCCCTGATTTAGGGCCTTTTCATTTCTTATCATCTTGTGCAATGTTGCACAAGAATAGCAACATTATAAAATAAAAACATTAAACTATACCAGTGTATTTGATACAACAATGAACGCTTTCAATGATGTATAGTTCTTCATGCTAAAAGGTGTAAATAAATCATTCTCTCTCTTTAAAAAAATGTAATCTACAGTATTTGTGACACACTAAGGAGGTTCTGTGGAATTTGCAATGATGGATCTTTTATAGTCAATGTGCACTTGACTCCTACTGGAATATCTTGCAATCATTCTTTTATCTTTTCATATGAACCTGCGACTGGTACCTCACAGCAGGCATCCACTGCACCACTGCCAAGCCTCCCAACCACAAATCTTAAGGTGCTCTAAATATTTCCATGCATACCTGCAATGGAATGCAAAAAAAAGGGCTATCGCTGGTGCTTAACACTTTGTAATTCTTTGCTTTTGAAAATTTGAAGATCTGATGCATTTACAGTAATCCCTCGTTTATCGCAGTTAATTGGTTCCAGACCTGGCGGTGGTAAGTGAATTTCCTCCAAGTAGGTTTCCTTATTTATAAATGGAATCGGATTAAGAATGTGAAAAGTCACATTGTAGGCTTTGTTACATTTAATCATGCTACAACTTATTTCTGCCAACACTGTCTATCTATCTACAGCAGGGGTCTCAAACTCAATTTACCTGGGGGCCACCGGAGCTAGGTTCTGGGTGAAGCCGGGCCGCATCAGGTTTTCAAAAACCCCCCCAAAACGCATTTATTAAAAACTGGAAAAAAAACTATCTTCAATGCTTTTGCTTCTGCTATACCCTACACTTTTTCAGTACTTTGGTCCCGTTTTTTTTCCACACCAAAATATCTGATAAAACATTCCACTGTTCTCAAATATCTTAATTTTTATTTTTCTATACACAAAATAAGATAACAAAAAATAAATAAACAAATTAAAAATAAATACAATAAATCAATCAATCAGTAATAAATAAGTAAAATAAGAATAAAACAGCAAATGAGAAAAACGTAAGAAACCACATACAGTTGGTAGAGAAATTATTTTTTTCAGATTCAAATGTACAGTATTAGCAGTTATTTAACCTTTAACATGAACATTAATGAAACTTAATAATTTGACCCAATTAGCAAGTTAGCATCGTACTCAGTTCCAATCTGGGAGCAGCGTCGTAACTTTAACAACATGTTTGATGAGATGCTTTATCTTGACGTGTATTTTCCGTTTTATTCCAAATCATTTCCTGTATTTATTTGTACCCAGCGTCATAAGCCTTTAGCTTCATTGCTAATCCAAAGCGAAACAGGGCGGGGTAACAGGGTAGGGTAACAGTATGGGCGGGGCAAAATCATGTTAATTGCATCCGGTGTGTGTCCGGTGTCATTTCAACATTAAACTTTGGTATCAAGGTGGGGGCCTCAAACTAGTGTCTCACGCGCCGCATTTGGCCCGCGGGCCGCAAGTTTGAGACCCCTGATCTACAGTATGTAACACTATCTATACTGAAATAAGATTATCCCCCTACACACACACAAGCAGAGGAGTATTTTATTAAATAAACGGAACACTGGGTCTCTTGGTGTTAGTCTCCAGTTTTTGTTTTCTCAAAGGAGAACACCAGACGTATGATTTACAGAGCAGCTGGATTCTTGAAGAAATGTTAAATCCTTGAGAGATGGCCAAGAATGGAACTAAGCGTGTGTGCATTCTTGTGTATTTGTCTTGGTGAAGATGAAGATGAGGACATTTTTTTGAAGATGGTGTTTGGACTGGACATGCTGCAATATGCGTGGGTTTGAAGTGTGTTATTCATAACTCGTTACTTAGTTATGAAGGGTACTGCATAGTCTAGTCATTTTTACTATGTCCTCATTGACTGTTTAGCAAAGATCTAGTGACCACACATGTAAAAAAAAAAAAACATTTATGTGTGGTCTCCGTGACTACCACCCAACTCTTTGTATCTGCATTTGTCTCATTCCTTCGTTCTTACTCATCTTACTCATCTGCCCCTGTTTTTGCATTCCTTCCGGCTGTATTTTGTTTTTTCATATTTTTTCTTAGTCCCTTTTTTTTTCTCCCAGTGGCCCACTTTCCCTCTCCAAGGCACAGTAGACTTGTATGTACCTGGCTATGTATTTTATTGTCCTGTCAGGGGCCTGCAGAGTAGTTTCAGCACATAAAAACTGTTCGGCGCAAGAAGAAAGCAGCGGCATGAGGAGATTGGGTATAAATTTATTGGAACAGTTTTTTTTTTAATGAACAGCTATTATTTTCCCTTTTTCCCTCCTCACTTGCAAAGAGTGTATGACCGCAAACGCTCTGACTGAACACACGTCTGCAAACCTAACTTGAAACTTGTACACCATTTGACGTTAGTTTATACAGCGTTCCCAACATGCAAGATTTATGGTTATGTATTATTATGTTGTACACACAGTGCACTCTGTGTGTGGTGGAGGATGTGGTGTGGCGTATTTGTTTGTCTTACTGAGTACTACTGCTACCACAGACCACAGTGTTGTTAGCAGGGCAATTTTGGCTGTCGATCATGTGGCAGGTAGTCTACAGTTGTCGACTTACAGCACAACAATAAATACGAGTTCAGTTTCAGAAAACATGAAAAACATAAGATGCGTAAAAAAAAAAGATAAAATACAAAAAAAAATAAATTCATTCATTTTCTACCGCTTTTTCCTCATGAGGGTCGCAGGGGGTGCTGGAGCCTGTCCCAGCTGTCTTGGTACACCCTGTACTGGTCGCCATCCAATCACAGGGCACATATAGACAAACAACCATTCACACTCACATTCATACCTATGGACAATTTGGAGTTAACCTAGCATGTTTTTGGAATGTGGGAGGAAACCGGAGTACCCGGAGAAAACCCCCGCATGCACGGAGAGAACATGCAAACTCCACACAGAGATGCCTGAGGGTGGAATTGAACCCTGGTCTCCTAGCTGTGAGGTCTGCGCGCTGACGCCTGGCTGTAGACCATTGAGACTCAATCTCTTTTGTGCCGAGTGCCATGTTTCGCTATTTATTAGTATTTGTATGTTTGCAGTTTTCTCCCACGAAAAAAACCCACAATGTCGACAAAACGTTCCACGCCCAAAAAGGCAGAGGAGGATGCTAACCATCGCACAAAATGTTGGACTTCTGGGGATGCTGAAGGAATTTAGAAATCTCAGTCTAAACGGTGCCATTATGGAATAGTATGTTTTAACAAGGATACAAAAATGCTACAGTACAGCGGTACAAAACCAGTACAGTACAAAATGAATCAATTATCCAATTCAAATAATATTATTTGTTATTTTAACATGTACTGGTAGCTCCAAATCGTCCATAGGTATGAATGTGATGAATGAAATTATACTGTAATAATAATAATAATAATAAAAAGTTCACATTTGCAGAATCATCCAGCCCTGGGTTGAAGTGGTTTCTTCCAGGAAAGCAGTATTTCCATCCACCTACAGTACATCACAATTGTGGATGCAGTAAATATTTGAAGTTCAGTGTAAAAATTAGCAGAGCAGATCACTGAATCTCAACCCAGAAGATCACAGTTTGAGTTTTACTTTCCTTCACCAACAACACCAAAAAAGGCAATATGTTTTTGTAAGGAGGGAGTCCATCCATCTAGTAGTACTTCAGACTTGTACAATCTACTCCAAAGTAGACTGAACTTGTTCTGGCAGCTCCAAGCATATTATGTTGGTTTTTCCCTTTCATTTCTCATTTGTCTCTAAGGGAAGGGCAACATATGACTGCTTCTCTTTGGTGCACCACACATGTATTTTTGTGGTATTCTCAAGAATCTGTCTTGTATTTCTTTTCACTCACTTCATTTTGTAGGTAGCAAACATGGAGGTAATGGCATCCATATCGTACTCATATCCTGCAGACTCTACTTTATTGTGTCTCCGTAGTCCTTGTACGTACTGTAGTGCCCATAGTCTCCAGACTGATACACAATATCCCTTAACTTCCCTTAAAGGGCACTATTATGCTCATTTTTTTGGAGTTGTGGACTCCTATAGAGCGGCTGCACACAATAACCAGCACAGAAAAGTCTGTAGATATTCCAGAATCTGCACCTATTCCAGCTGTGATTTTGGTGTATCTAATAATATAATTTCTGTGTGTAGTTTGCATGTTCTCCGGGTACTCCGGTTTCCTCCCACATTCCAAAAACATTGTTTGTCTATATGTGGCCTGCCATTGACTGGCGACCAGTCGAGTATGAGTGTGTTTACACCGTGTTGTGCTATTAGAATGCCGGCTGATGTTGTGCAAGTTCTGAGTGAAATTAGGATTGGAGGGACGTTTATTCTTGCACATAACTGTCCCTACGAGTCTATTAGAATTAGAATCAGAATCAGAATCAGAAATGGTTTTATTGCCAGGTATGATCAAACACATACTAGGTATTTGTTTTGGTGAAGTAGGTGCAGACACATCTATTAAAAAATGAAAATATAAAATATACAGAATACAGTATAAATATATATACATATATATACATATATTTAAAGCTTGTTTACACCTCTGACATCCATGTGAATGCAATCCCCCTCAGCACAGGAGTTTTTTCAGGTGCTTAACAACAGCGGAATAGTCTGGTATGAATTTGGAGCATCAAGACGTCATCTTCAGGAATGACCTCACTTTGGGCAGGTCCATAGGTGGAGGTGCTTGAGACACAGCTGTCATATGTGAGCTGTCAGAGTATTTTCATGAAACTGTGTCACCCAGGAAGTACAGTTCTTTCTGTCTGAAGTTGCATTTGGAGTGATTGAGCTAGACCCCAGCATCCTGTCTACGTCAAAGCATAGCCCTTAGTCTTTTGTTATGTTTCTCGGTTGCTGCACCTGAGACGATTACGTCATCAAGGCAACCTCTATCTGACCTTTGATGATGTTTGAGATCATTTGCTGGAAACAGCTAGGCACGGATGAAGTCTCTTGTGGCGTTAAAAGCCATTGTGTGTAATGAATGCAGCTCCACTACGACAGCCTTCGTATTACTGCGTCTGGTAATACGCTTTCTGGAGGTCTAATGTGGAAAACGCCCTTGCTCTTCTCAACTCGGAACATTTCCTGTGGTGTCGTGGCAAACCGTCAACATCTTTTTTTGTGGTGACTACTGTAGGTGAAATCCACTGTCATCCTCCTCTTATTAGGAGGAGTAACTGAACCATTTTAAGCATACAAATGAAAATACAGCCATATGACTATCGGAGGGCTTATATTCAATCTCGGGACTGGTTTTAAGGAGTGTTTTGGTGTTCACAACCATGACTATCCATAATGAAGCGATTAGATGTCGATGCAAAAGTTGTGCAGCTCTCTGTGTGGGCCCACTGTGTTGTACAGGCACCCAGGGGAGACAGTATAAACCAATGAGTTGGTAGTAAACATAGCCTAGAATAAAGAAAATCTTTGTTTCTGGACACACTGACAAGCATGCACTTTTCCCTTTTGTCAGAGTTACTTTGTTTTGGGGTTTCTACTGAGGAAAGCATGTGTTGCGAGGACAAATTCATGTTGTCTTTTGTGGGTACAAGCTCTGTTTTTTTTTGACAGTTTCGTTCCATTGTACATTATTTAAAAAAAAAACAAAAAAAACAACAACCCCCCCAAAAAAACTGGAAAGCAGGAAGTGAACAAATGTAACAGTTACTGATTGTAAAAGTACTAGATGGAGGATTAAAATTAAAATTAAAATTAAAATTAAAATTAAAATTAAAATTAAAATTAAAATTAAAATTAAAATTAAAATTAAAATTAAAATTAAAATTAAAATTAAAATTAAAATTAAAATTAAAATTAAAAAAACTTAAATTATGGTAGGATAAAAATGAAAAATTGAAAAATAGAAAAATTGAAAAATTGAAAAATTGAAAAATTGAAAAATTGAAAAATTTGAAAAATTGAAAATTTGAAAAATAAAAAAAACTAACTTAAACTATATTATGGAAAGCAGGAAGTGAACAAATGTAACAGTTACTGATTGTAAAAGTACCAGATGGAGGGATAGGATTTAATAAGCTTTGCTTCTTCCTACTCCTTTTGGACATGTGGAACTGTGAACTGATTATGGGATGCATTCAATTGTAATCTGATGCATGTTCAAATGAATTAAAACCATTACCATTACCATTGTAGAGGTAACTGAAACATGAGAGCAGCTATAGTGGAGTAGCTAGTAAGACGGCCTGTGACGACTGGGTCCCATGCTTGATTCCCTAACTGGTAAATACGGGTTGGGGTAGATGGTTAATCGGAAGAAGGCACCTAAATACGCATGAGGGTTATACCAACCTTTGCTATGAAAAGAGCCATTTTACCTTCTTGCCCACGAAAGAAAAATAGCCTGGAGCCTCAAAACAAGTATATGTAATATGTAATACTACATATGCAGTATTCTTGTCACTACGTGTTAGTAATGTTACACTGAAGAGACATTACCTTAACACTGCATGTTGTCAGCGATGTCATGTCCGACATAAAAAGTGGAAACAACTTCTCCTCCCATTCCGTGTGGAAGTGGTAAGTTTTTTACTTTTTTGTCCTTCTTGCCCACTCCATTTGAAACACTTTCAAGTGTTGGAGGCTAACTACGTACTGTAGTATTACATTCCGTACATTTTATGTTTCAAATATGTAAAGGTCATGTGATTTTACTACGTGCTGTAGTTAGCCGGTAGCTTGCCAATGCTTAGAGCGGCGGCTGATGGCTGACATAAGAAAGTGAAAACAACTTGTCCTCCCATTCCGTGTGGAAGTGGTAAGTTTTTTACTCTTTTGTCCTTCTTGCCCACTCCATTTGAAACACTTTCAAGGGTTGGAGGCTAACTACGTACTGTAGTATTACATTCCGTACATTTTATGTTTCAAATATGTAAAGGTCATGTGATTTTACTCTGTGCTGTAGTTAGCCGGTAGCTTGCCAATGCTTAAAGCGGCGGCTTTCTCTCAGCCTGTGCATAAGTATTTTCAGTCACGTATTTTTAATCCATATTTTTTAAGCTATATTTTTTTCCCATGCTGAATTAATTGGATGCTTGGGGGATCTTGTTTCTGTGCGTGAGTGTCTGAAAGGGGATATCTATTACTGCAAAAAGGTTTCAGGAAATGCCACTATAGGAGCCTGATGTTGCCATAGATTGCAAACAGACACACACACACACACACACACACACATGCACTTAGAACCCCAGTCACAAGTTGGCTCAACTGATTTTTACTTTTCCATGTGTCAGCAAGCATGTGTAAATCACATTGGAGTGTGTGTGTGTGTGTGTGTGCGCGTGAGCTAGCCTCTGAGGTCATTAGAGGCAATTAGCTGTGGCACTGCAGGCCTCGTTAGAGGCCTGTTGATGGATTGGAAACATCCACAGGGCAGTCACACTAGTTACACTCTCCTCAACGCTCCTCAATGCTATTGCTAACTCAAGTTTGTATGTGTGTTCGTTTGTGCCAAAGCAAAGCCATTACAGTATGTGTGTGTCCTTTTGTTTGTAAGTAGATTTGATTTCAAAGGTATGTCTTAGGCCGATTTGAATCATTAAATGTGATTAGTGGAGAGGGAGGCACCCCCCCTCTACTTTCTTTACACCCACAGAGGGAATAATTGACTGTACTACCAGGTGGTATGGTATAGACAAAGAATAGAAACAACCCTCTTTTGTCCTTTGACTTTCATTATTATGCACTTAAATTGATTTTTTTCTTCCTTCCACATTCCAAAAACATGCATATTAGGTTAATTGGCGTTACTGTTTTAATACATTGAAACAGACCGTTTTCGCGGGAAGCATGAAATCCAAAGAAATACAATTGAATAGGTACAGATTCTAGAACAGGGGTCTCAAACTCAATTTACTTGGGGGTCACTGGAGCTAGGGTCTGGGCGAGACTGGGCCACATCAGGTTGTCCAAAAAAAGAAAAAAAAATGCATTTATTAAAAACAGAAAAATGAAAATGAAATAAATAAATATAATAATAACAATAAAACGGCAAATAATAAAAACTTAAGAAACCACATATAGTTGGTGGGTAGACAAATTATTTTTTTCAGATTAAAATGAACAAAGCATTATTAGAGCCCTGTAGACATGACAAAACACGACTATAGTCACATTTATACTCTTTTTTTATTTACAACATATTGCACAAGTGCAGGGTCTTGAGACACATGCTAACTTGCAAACAAGAGAGCTAGCTACCTAAACGGTAGCCTTCAAGTTATTTCCTTTAAACTTAAATAGCCAAAAACGTACCACTTCCACACGGATAGGGAGGATAACTATTAACAGTTATTTAACCTTTAACATGAACATTAATCAAACGTAATAATTTTTTCTGGGTACATGATACCATACAGCATCCATATCAAACTTGCGCGGGCCGCACTAACATTAAACTTTCATATCAAGGCGGGGGCCTCAAACTAGCATCCTGCGGGCCACATTTGGCCTGCGGGCTGCGCGTTTGAGACCCCTGTTCTAGAAGATATGTCCCCTTTAAAACTATTCCCTTAACACTGATCATGCTATAGTTAAAGTGATTGAGTATTGTTCAGGTTAATATGAACCAATGTGTTTTCTACTGGGATATGGTAAATGGTATAAAGTCATTAGACGGGGCTCACTAATCCCTGTGTACCTTGGACTGGGCTCAAAATCACATGACCATTACATATTTGAAACATAAAATGTAGGCTACACAGCCGAGGACGGAATGTAATGCCCTGTAAATAAGTATAATAAGATTTTCTTTACTAATAAATCTCCATCAAAATTTTTATGTCCTTGTGCCACATACCCATAAAGCTAAAATGTGCTTTTAAATAATCCGTCTGGCAGGCCAGAGTCTGAGAATGCAGTTTGGTTGTTTTATGCATTTGTGCCCAAATAATGTGTTCTTCCTTAGCATGTACAGTACATGTACAGTGGGTGATTGACCACTTGATTACTTAGTTGAACTGTTATAACAATGTATGTATGTCAGATGCCAGTTAATTATGGAGTATATTATTGTGTAGTTGGTTGCATTTGAAAATGTTTTTGTGTGTGTGTGCATGTCAAGTGTTCACTTTTAAATGTACGTGTTTAAAGGGACCTTGTATTGAGTTGTGGACTCCTATAGAGCAGCTACACACATAGAAAGTTTTCTAGATCTTCCAGAATCTGCACCAATTCCAGCAATATTTTCTGTTTTTCCAAAACAGATCATTTTGGAAATCTGCTGTGATTGATCACACTTGTATGGCTTGTACCCGGGCACGCCCAATATAAGGAAACCTGTCTCACTGTGACATCACAGGTAGCAATGTTAGAAAAAACTCTCTGAAACAGAGTGTTCAAAGCCGCTCCGAACTTCTTTCTAACAAACATTCTAACAAAATGTATAGGTCAGAAAAGTGGAAATAACATAATGGGTCCCTTTTAAACAGTATCCTTGACATCTTACTATGGTATTACTTTCTGCTATTGTGAATAGCTTATTATATTCTTTCTATCTAGATTTAAAGGTGTGATCTCTCCTTGGTTTCATGGGGGCTGATAGATCAGAGCATCCCTAGTTCTAAATGCATGTACTGTACATCCTGTACATATTGTAGTACCTCTCACCAATGCATCCTCACATTGCAAAATTGTCTATCAGGTATAAAAGTAGATAACATAACCATTCTGGATCAAAACTGAATTGAGTGGGATCTGCATCTTATATGCAGATCTTTAGTCGGTACATTATACCATAACCACCTATATGGCGACAAACTCTACACACATGCTCAGTACTCAGCGGACAAACTAGCCCCTTGGTTGCCAGAGCATATGCAGCCCTCTGTGGAAAGATGTTTGGCTTGAGTAGTCGCATTTGATGAAAACCCTGTGATTATCATCCACGCTCTTACATTTCTGTTTCAACCATCTGATGTCATTTTGCTGGCAATATCCACTTACATGACTCTGACTGTTTTGCTGTTTAGAGGTTCGAGAATCTAGTCAGGTACATTCTGTCATATGACGGAAAAGTCCTTGTTCATTGTGTCAGGCATTCTTTGCCTGTGTTGTCTGTGTGACAGAGACACTGAGCATATTTTTTTTTCTCTTGTGGATTTGCGCATGTTTGTGTTAATGTGGAAACGACCACAGCGTTGTAGTCTCAAATTAGCCTGTGGTTTCTGTGAGCTTTGGAATAGAGTTTTCTTAAGCAAATGCAAGAGATTGGATGAAATGGTAGAGTTGTGCGCGCACATCTGTGTATGTTCGCTTACTTTGTTCACCTTAAAATAGTCATTGGAATAGAAATAGTTTTATTACAGTAATAATACATTTGAGTTTCTTTACCCAAACCAAAACAAGAAGTAGAATTACTTTAAGTAATAAATTGAATACAGTGATTGTGAAACGCAAAGAAACTCAACGGTTCTTCTTCTTTTTCTTTGGGCCTTTCCCTTCAGGGGTCGCCATACCACTACATGCCACTACATCCATAAACCTCCTCTTTGGTCTTGCTCTACGCCTCCTACCTGGCAGCTTCCTTCTACCAATATATTCACTATCTCTCCTCTGGACATGTCCCAACCATCTCAGTCTGGCCTCTCAGACTTTAGCTCCAAGGCCGCTAACATGTAATGTCACTCTGATGTACTTGTTCCTGATCCTATCCATCCTGGTCACTCCCAATGAGAACCCCAGCATCCTCATCTCTGCTACCTCCAGTTCTGCTTCCTGTCTTTTCTTCAGTCGCACTGTCTCTAGACCAAACAACATGGCTGGTCTTTTGTAAACACAAAGATTACAAATAAAAATCAAAACAGGCCTATTTTCTTTTCCAATTTTTCACATTTCCAAAAGATGACTTTTCACACAGCAAAGACAGCCAATGATGGTGTAGTCAAACCATTCTGAAAGGTCTGACATGATAGATAACCAAAGAAACACTCAAGAAACTCAAGTCTCAGGGCCGTGGAAGAATACAATATTGTCTAAAATTAGTAGATTTCTTCTCAAGGTAATGTAATTACTAGCTGATTTCTAAATATGGAAGATGCAGCTACTCCCAAAAAAAATATATATATAGATATAAATAAATAATAATGGAGGTGTTGCAGTTGGGTGGATACTTTGCCAAAAAGCGACTTTATCCCCAAGGCCTCTAACATGTAATGTCCCTATCATGTACTCGTTCCTGATCCTATCCATCCTGGTCACTCCCAATGAGAACCTCAGCATCCTCATCTCTGCTACCTCCAGTTCTGCTTCCTGTCTTTTCTTCAGTCGCACTGTCTCTAGACCGAACAACATGACTGGTCTTTTGTAAACACAAAGATTACAAATAAAAATCAAAACAGGCCAATTTTTTTCACATTTCCAAAAGATGACTTTTATTCACACAGCAAAGACAGCCAAAGATGGTGTCGTCAGACCATTCTGAAAGGTCTGACATGATAGATAACCAAAGAAACACTCAAGAAACTCAAGTCTCAGGCCAGTGGAAGAATACAATATTGTCTAAAATTAGTAGATTTCTTCTTAAGGTAATGTAATTACTAGCTGATTTCTAAATATGGAAGCCACTCCAACTCCACCATATGCAGCAACTCCAAAAAAAAAAAAAATATATATATATTTATATAAATAAATAATAATGGAGGTGTTTGCAGTTGGGTGGATACTTTGCCAAAAATCAGAGGCCAACAGTCTTAAACATGAAATAGAGCATGTCAAGGGAAGGCCGCCATAAAGTAGAGACATATGATATTGATAGAAGGAGAGGTTGAGGCTGTTAAGAAGGACCTGGCTGGAGTTTAACAAGTCTGTCAGAGAAATGTGCACACGGCGGATGAGAAAAACCACGGATAGTAGAGAAAACACAGGCTACCTACATGATTCAGCTAAAAGCTAATAGGTTTTACTGCTACTAATTCTACTGCTACGAATGTCGCCACACGCAGTTGACCTTGATATTTGTGCCTTGAATGATTTGAGGTTGGATATTGACTCTAATCAAATTTGTCACATGGGTGAGGTTGTCTTTGTTTGAAAATGTCTTTGTTTGTGAACGGCGACTTTGACACTTAGAGTCCTCTAGCCATGAAATAACACCCCTAGAGTCACCTTTGCACTTATAGTACCTAATATAGTCAACATCCATACATTTTCTGTACCGCTTATCTTCATGTGGGTTGCGGGCATGCTGGAGCTTATCCCAGCTGTCTTCGGGCGAGAGGCAGGGTACACTCTGGACTGGTCGTCAGCCAATCACAGGGCACATACATAAGACTGGTGGTCTTGTGTGTTGCTATAAGTGCAGGGCTCTACATTAAAAACAAAAATTACTTGCCCGTGGTGAATCCTTAAGGTGAGAACTACTTGCCCGAATATGCTAATAATTCATCAGATAATAGTACTGATGCATTGTATTTGGAGGAATGTCTGAAACGTACGTTAACATGGCATGCCATACTACCTTACACATCGTAGTCGTCGTAAGCAGTGATATTTATAAGTTGTGCACCACAATGAAACGAGTGTTTTTAATCCAGAAAAAAATGTTCAATGGTCAAACAATAATTTGTGAAGCAAAGGTGAGAAAAAAATACTAATAATACTAATAAATACTAATAAAATACTTGTTTAGGAGGCACTGTTTCATCACTTTTTGGTGTTTTTCTTTCTTTTCAAGTTGTTGAAGAATTAGACCATGTTGGCAGGGACGCCATGATGGATGTTTTCGTAGTCAAACAATCGCTGATTTGTTGATCGCGAACAAGAACGGGTGTAGGTAAAACGCGGACTGTGGACTGCAGATAAACGATTCTGATTGGTCCATTTCAAGATTTTTCAAGGATCGGTTTGCAAATACCACCGGAATTACGCAGTCCGTGTTTTACCAACACCCAACAAGAACCGCTTTAAATAAAAACTCTTTGCAGTATGTTCGCAGGAATATCACTGATTGGATTTACTTGCCCCAATTTTGTTTTAACTTGCCCCGGGCCATCGGTACATCGTTATTGTCGAGCCCTTAAGTGTGTATTATATTTATCTGTAAATGCAGTTTATTTGAATAAGGTTTAAAAACATGACATTTTGTTGCGTGTTTATGACACAAACTAAACAACTACCTGTCCATACACACAGTTTAGAGTTTTTCAAAAATCTCCACTCTCGCTGGACATTTTGCATCATGGCCTATTAAGCAAATTAGACAATGACATAATCTGGCCCCACCCCAACACCATAGATGTGTTTAAGTCCTGTGGGAAACACCGAGAAGGAAAATGTAAAAAGAAAAAAACACGGTTGAGTGGAAAAAGAGAGTGTTTAAATGTGTGTTACCAAGGCGCAAACATATTTCTAGTAGTTTACAAGCCCATAACGAAGGAGCGGTGTTGCTGTCCCTGCTGTGGTTGCATGAATGAGAGATGAGGATTATAAAAACGAGGAGAGAATTGAGTTGTGGTCGCAGCTGCAGCTGAATCAAAGGCTGGAGCGAGTGCTTCTGTGTGTCAACATGTGTTTCGGCTGTATCTCAGGGCTGCTTCATCTGTTCCTTATTTGACTTAAAATGTTTGGCCGTTTCTGTATCTTACTCTGCGTGTCTGTTTCTGTGTGTGTCTGTGTGCTTGTGATTGATAGCAACAATGGAAAAAAAAATGCAATAGTCTGACCGTGATTCTCTAGATTCTAGTCTGATGTAGAATATATATAATTTTGGATATAGTATCATCAAACTCGTACTATTTGAACAAACCTTGTTCTGTGGTATTGTCATTTTGTGACAGTGTGTCTTCAGTCAAAACATCAGAATTCTCATTGCTCATGAGTTGTTTTATCTGAATGGAAGAATACACTGTAAATCAGGGGTCTCAAACTCAATTTACCGGGGGGCCACCGGAGCTAGGTTCTGGGTGAAGCTGGGCCGCATCAGGTTTAAAAAAAAAACAAACCCAAAACGCATTTATTAAAAACTGAAAAAAAAACCACAAATCAATAAAAAAACTATCTTCAATGCTTTTGTTTCTGCTATACCCTACACTTTTTCAGTACTTTAGTTCCGGTTTGCCACACCAAAATATCTGATAAAACATTCCACTGTTCTCAAATATCTTAATTTTTATTTTTCTATACACAAAATAAGATTAAAACAAATAAACAAATCAAGAATAAAGATAATCAATCAATCAGTAACAAATAAATATAATAATAATAATAAAACGGCAAATAATAAAAACTTCAGAAACCACATATAGTTGGTGGGTAGACAAATTATTTTTTTCAGATTAAAATGAACAAAGCATTATTAGAGCCCTGTAGACATGACAAAACACGACTATAGTCACATTTATACTCTTTTTATTTACAACATATTGCGCAACTGCAGGGTCTTGAGACACATGCTAACTCGCAAACTAGAGAGCTAGCGACCTAAACGGTAGCCTTCAAGTTATTTCCTTTAAACTTAAATAGCCAAAAACTTACCACTTCCACATGGATAGGGAGGATAACTATTAACAGTTATTTAACCTTTAACATGAACATTAATCAAACGTAATATTTTTTTCTGGGTACATGAATTAAGAATAAAGGCAATAAAGACAATAAATCAATCAATCAGTACTAAATAAGTAAAATAATAATAAAACAGCAAATAAGAAAAACGTAAGAAACCACATACAGTTGGTAGAGAAATTATTTTTTTCAGATTCAAATGTACAGTATTAGCAGTTATTTAACCTTTAACATGAACATTAATGAAACTTAATAATTTGACCCAATTAGCAAGTTAGCATCGTACTCAGTTCCATCTGGGAACAGCGTCGTAACTTTAACAACATGTTTGATGAGATGCTTTATCTTGACGTGTATTTTCCGTTTTATTCCAAATCATTTCCTGCATTTGTTTGTACCCAGCGTCATAAGCCTTTAGCTTCATTGCTAATCCAAAGCAAAACAGGGCGGGGTAACAGGGTAGGGTAACAGTATGGGCGGGGCAAAAATTATGTTAATTGTGTCCGGTGTACACACAGCTTTAAGCTGTCATTTCAACATTAAACTTTGGTATCAAGGTGGGGGCCTCAAACTAGCGTCTCGCGGGCCGCGAGTTTGAGACCCCTGCTGTAAATGGTTCATGTTCTGTAATCAGTTCAGACTCAACACACACTTAGAACTCAATGCTGGTTCTCAGGCTGTGTAATAATGTGGGGTCAGAGTTGGGGCTTCTCATCAATCAGCACGTCATTAGAGTGCTTTAATGACCCACACCCCATTTTTCTTCTCTCCTTTGTGCCCCCTCCCGTATGTCATTAACTCCTCTTCAATGATGTAAGGATGCTACTAATGCTCTGGTAAATCCTAGCGTACCCAAATGTTACATATTGTGGTCATGAAAGCTTTTTTGTCTGATTTTTTTTCCAAAGACCAAAGTTACTCAAACCAGGATAAGAGGTCATTTTTGTGACCATAACTACTGTTATCAATGTGAAACTAAATATGTCCGCCTTGCTTTGGGTATCTATGTCATTCTCGATAAAGACAAAGGACCAGTTGTATCACTGCTTGCACGCTACCGACCATGTTAAGAGTGCAGCGGTATGCCATAATCATCGTTCGACAAACAACCATTCACACTCACATTCATATATTCAAATAATAAAAACTTAAGAAACCACATATAGATGGTGGGTAGACAAATTATTTTTTTCAGATTAAAATGAACAAAGCGTTATTAGAGCCCTGTAGACATGACAAAACACGACTATAGTCACATTTATACTCTTTTTATTTACAACATATTGCGCAACTGCAGGGTCTTGAGACACATGCTAACTCGCAAACTAGAGAGCTAGCGACCTAAACGGTAGCCTTCAAGTTATTTCCTTTAAACTTAAATAGCCAAATACTTACCACTTCCACACGGATAGGGAGGATAACTATTAACAGTTATTTAACCTTTAACATGAACATTAATCAAACGTAATAATTTTTTCTGGGTACATGATACCATACAGCATCCATATCAAACTTGCGCGGGCCGCGCTAACATTAAACTTTCATATCAAGAAAGGGCCTCAAACTAGTGTCCTGCGGGCCACATTTGGGCCGCGTGTTTGAGACCCCTGCTCTTAGACTTTAGTCTTACAGTCAGTACCTGAGGAGAAAGATGAACTTTCCTCACATTATTTAACAATCGGCTGTGCTCGGGGCTTGGAAGGTGACAACATTCTTGTCCCATGACATGAATTTGTATGGTAGGATGGTACTTGCGGTGTTATATGGCTCCACATGAGCTCCACAGGCAGTACTTTCTTTCAGATTATACTCGGCGGGTTTGATTTTTAAGACCCGCAAGTCAAACAGCACCATTATTTATAGCTGATGTGAGAATTGGCTGCAGACGAGGGTGCCAAAAGAAATACCTGTCTGAGGCTCCTTTCAGACCCCATTACACATATAATTGGCTTTAGTAAATAGGAAAAATGAGTTCCAACTTGCATGTCTTTTTTATGATGACAAATTTGATAAAAACACATCAAAAAATAAGACTTAGAACTACAATTCTCAGCAATGTAAGTGCCACCCACTGTGTTTATATTGTTTGAAGTCTTTATTCTTCTTAGTGCCTGCATTGGGGAGGCGTACTACACACTCCTTCCAGTACCATCTGTCCAACCTTTTGACTTGTTCAAATTCTCTCCATATTATTCACAAGAGTCATGAATATACAGTGCAATTAATGAAAGTGGAAAAAGTCCTTTGACGGTACAATGAATAAGCACGGTTTGTATTCTACCAGCTGCCCTGTCTGTGTTACATGTGGAAGCAATATAATATAAAATGTGTTCCTCATTATGGCAGCAGCAGCAGAGTATATAGACATGGTTTGGATACACAGACAAATTAGCTCATTTCCCCTAACACACACACACACAGTCACACACACACACACACACACACACACATACATACATACTGAAACATTTGCAAACTTGCATACACACATGGTAAAGCATGTACTTATAAAGCTCAGTATGCATTTAACTTCATTTCAGACAAGTCAATGTAAAGCTGAAGGCATTAAAACAGGGGTCTCAAACATGCGGCCCGCGGGCCAAATGTGGCCCGCAGGACACTAGTTTGAGGCCCCCGCCTTGATATGAAAGTTTAATGTTAGTGCGGCCCAGAAAAAAATATTACGTTTGATTAATGTTCATGTTAAAGGTTAAATAACTGTTAATAGTTATCCTCCCTATCCGTGTGGAAGTGGTAAGTTTTTTTTTCAAAGGAAAGTTCAAAGGAAATAACGTTTAGGTCGCTAGCTCTCTAGTTTGCGAGTTAGCATGTGTCTCAAGACCCTGAAGTTGCGCAATATGTTGTAAATAAAAAGAGTATAAATGTGACTATAGTCGTGTTTTGTCATGTCTACAGGGCTCTAATAATGCTTTGTTCATTTTAATCTGAAAAAAATAATTTGTCTACCCACAGTTTTATGATTATTATATTTATTTATTACTGATTGATTGATTTTCTTTATTCTAGATCTTATTTTGTGTAGAAAAATAAAAATGAAGATATTTGAGAACAAGCTTTTCTTGTAAAAATCGGAACCAAATCAAAGATTATTCATTTTTCTGTTTTTAATAAATGCGTTTTTTTTTTGGGGGGGGGGGGGGGGGGGGACCTGATGCGGGCCAGCCTCGCCCAGACCCTAGCTCCAGTGGCCCCCAGGTAAATTGAGTTTGAGACCCCTGCATTAAAATGTGTTTCATAGTATATTGTATCCATACGTTTATTATGATCGGGGTCATGCAGAACCAAGCACAGAGGCTTTGCTTGAAGAAAGATTAGAAAAAAATCACCCTACTTATTCCCCTCGTGTGTGTTTGTGAGTGAGCAAGCTTAAATTATGTCTGTAAGTGTGTGTCATTGTGTGTGTGTGTGTGTGTTGGTGTGTATGCATTAGAACGGAAGGGTTTGGCTTCCTGTGTCTTGGACAAAGTTGCAGGCTCATTCAGTCTTGTCGCATTTGTCCTTCATAAACCCGCTAATCAACTTCATATTTCTTTTACAGCGAGAAAATCCGTGCGTGTGTGTTGTGTTGGGGTTGGGTGGGTGATGGGGGGGGGGGGGGGGGGGCAGCAAAGTGAGAAATGACTACATCAGTGACACAATGAACAACTTTTATTAGACTGGAATCTGAGAGTCACACTGTTGAACTTTTTTTTTGGGGGGGGAATGGTCTTTTTTTATGGCTTTCACATAAAGAGGTACATATTTTGACAGATTTGTTGAGGAAGTTGTGCACTAACCGTATAGGTTTGTGCGTTTGCACTATTAAATTGGATACCACCTCAAATAGCCACACGCATTCTCATGTCACATTCACTGTTGATCTTGGTTCAGACCTACCGAGTGAGCAATGTTTGTACAGTCTTTGTGTGAGTATGTGTCTGGCAGGGTGTTTTTCCTGAGTCCATGTGTTATCTGAGTGAGCTGTTATATGCTGAATGCTAAGGTCTTGTAGCAGACAGTTTAGAAAGACTTCAAAAATTGCACAATAGTTTGCCATTACAGTGAAACAATGGTTACCAAACTGTTCCATAAGGGCCGACAAAACCTGAAACATACACTAATTGAAAATGTTTCCCATACAAAGTAATGCAAATCCAATGAATCAATTAGCAGTTAACACAAAACACATTTAATATTGTTGATTGTTTGTATTTATCTGCCCTGCGATTGGCTGGCCCCACGACCCTAATGAGAATAATCGGTATAGAAATTACATGGATGGACATTTAAAATGGAATTGTTATAGTTTTACATGCAGAAATTTCAAAATGCATATAAATACCATATATTTAAATGACACATGAATGGGATAAATTAACGTTTACCTTGATTAAAGACTTGATTGTTGACAAAGACAGCTAGGACTGGGATTTCAGTATGTGGAATCAAACTATGGAATGGATTGAGTAAGACCCTCAAACAATGCACAAGGATGAGCCAATTCAAGAAACAATACAAGCAGTTGATGTTTGCTAAATACAAGGATGAAGAGTCTTGAACCAGTCATGATGTGCTATATATATCACTATATTGACACTTACTATGGTACCCATTATGTCATTGGATGCTCATATCACCTCCTACTTCGGTACAAGGTGCATTATTAAAAAACAACAACAACAACAAAAAACCCTTAACCTATATTAGGAAAGCAGGAAGTGAACAAATGTAACAGTTACTATGGTACACACATGTCATTGTATGGTCATATCACCTCGTACTTCAGACGTGACAAAAAAAAACTAACGAAAAAAACATAAACTATATTAGGAAAGCAGGAAGTGAACAAATGTAACAGTTACTGATTGTAAAAGTACCAGATGGAGGGGTAGGATTTAATAAGCTTTGCTTCTTCCTACTCCTTTTGGACATGTGGAACTGTGAACTGATTATGGGATGCACTCAATTGTAATCTGATGCATGTTCAAATGAAATAAAACCATTACCATTAACATGAGGCAAATGCGAGGGATCAAGTGTTTTGCTATGACTATTTTTCTAATGTAATGTTTTTTCTCACCTTTAACAAAAATGTTGACACTTTCAACTTTCTTATTATTATGTTATTTTGCAGATGTGATCAATAAGAAAAGCAGAAACTGTGTTCATTAGAAAAGAGCTACACAGTCAACTGGTGATGACATCATAGACGGGCACCTTAGCTGGAGGACAATGAATAATAAGCTAATAATAAGCTATTAATAAGCTAATACCATTTCTGGCCAAGGCCAATTACTTCAACTGTGTTTACATTTGCTGGACTGACTGTCCCTAGACCAGGTTCAGATAGGCTCCATTGGCCTCACTGTCTTCCCATTGTTCCATCCAAGCTGAGTCCATCCCAGCTGACTTTGAGGAAATGGTGTATTACACTCTGGGCTTATTCTAAAAAATAAAAACATTTAATAATGATAGATTTGTATAGAACTTTTCAAGGTACGCAAACTGCTTCACAGTGAAGTGAACCCACCATTCACAATGGTTGTGGTAACCTAGTACATTTGTAACCACAGCTGCTTGGGGTAGGCCCACGGAAAAGTGGCTGCCAATTCACACATATAACCTCTGTGACCAGTGTGGGCAGCAGCAGGAGGAGGAGGAGGAGGCAAGGCAGGTGAAATGTCTTGCCCAAGAACACAACAACAGAGACTGGGTGGATGGAGCGAGGATCGAATCGCCAAATTTCTGGCTTATGGATGACCTCCGTCCCTCCTGAGCCACTGCCGCTATTTACTGACAGAAATGATCAACCTGATTTAATTTTCCCCAATTGTCTATCAGGGGGGCGACACGGTGGTCTAGTGGTTAGCGCGCAGACCTCACAGCCAGGAGACCCAGGGTTCACGGGGACCCCGTGCATGCGTGGGTTTTCTCCGGGTACTCCGGTTTCCTCCCACATTCCAAAAACATGCTAGGTTAATTGGCGACTCCAAATTGTCCATAGGTATGAATGTGAGTGTGAATGGTTGTTTGTCTATATGTGTCCCTGTGATTGGCTGGCGACCAGTCCAGGGTGTTCCCCGCCTCTCGCCCGAAGACAGCTGGGATAGGCTCCAGCGACCCTTGTGAGGAAAAGCGGTAGAAAATGAATGAATGTCTATCAGGACAATTTAATCAAAAACTAGCGTGAGTAGATAAAGGGGGAATATTTGCACCTGACGTCATTGTGAAAACTTTGTTTCGTTTCAGCCCTGTCAGCTTTGCAGTTTTATCATGTCATCATCTGTCCTGGGGCTTCCCTGCATGACGGACTTCACACTAATCTCATTCAGTTACTTTTGTTTTATTGGCAGGTTCCATATTTGGGAATATGAGTCCTCTTTGTGGCGAGCCAAGTAACAGGTTCCTTCGGGTACGGATGGGGGCACAAAATTTCATCCATCAGAATGTAACGCTAAAATGCTTAAATGTGCTAAAAAAAAAAACATGCACATGTAGGTGGTGGTTGATACTTATAGGTTATCACATGGTGTCAGTATCAGCCCGAGGCCGAAGGTCATGATACTGGGGGCATGATACATGGGGGGCATGATACCTGGCCTGATACCAGACAAACCATGTGATGATCTTATTATCACATACTATTTAATCATGAGCTTATTATCACATACTATTTAATCAAAAGACCATTTTGTTTCCAGAAAATGTTCAGTTTATTACATGTATTATATCTAAACAGTGTAAACACAATAATTGCAAAAATATTTCAACAATAATATTTTATCAACATTCTTATCTTATCAATGTCTGACAATTAAAGTTCCATTAAAAAAGCGGTAGAAAATGAATGAATGAATGAATGAATGATTGAATGAATAATCAAGTCAAGTTTGGGTTTTTTGGTGACTGGAGAAGCACTCGGCACCAAGCACTCGTGCGCTGTTCTCTGATTGGTTGTTTCACGGGCACGATACCAGAGCAGCGCGCTCTGAGTGGACAGCTACGGGGGCTGATACTGGACATGGTTAAACTCTATATTTTATCAGTATCACTGCCCTGGGCTTTGACGCAGTATCATTTGGGCCTTTTCCCGTATCATTCATGGGCGCTTTCTAGGGTACAGGGCCAATTAATACTGTAGTATGATTGTTCAGTATTCTATCATGGTAGTAGCTTATCTTGCTTCTCTCTGCAGCCTTTTTGTGTCTGTATACAATAATTTGTGAGAGGCGCTTGTGTCTTTTTATGTATGTGAGCCGAAACTAAGCTGATAAGAAGAGTTACGTGAAGAAGACAGACAGAGCTCGTAAGTAAAATAAACAGAAAGGAAGGATGAGTAGATAAGAGAACTCTGTAATTGCGAATGAGTACACGAGTAAGATACGAGAAGACAAGAGGGAGGGGGTGACAAATTTTTACAATGGTGTCAAGCTAAGCGAGTTAATGATCAGACAGATGTCCGAGCTGCTCCTCTCCCTCTCGGTCTAATGAGGCAGGAGCACTCAGCCTAGACTAATGCAGCTTTTATCCTTCGTCTTTTGTAAACCCTGCTGCTTTTTATGGGCCTGTTCGCTGTTTAATTAGCGGTCAGAGCAAGGGACGGCTTGACTGAAGGAGAAGCTAAGGAGTTAAGAAAAAGAGGCCCGCCCAGATCAATAACAGACAAGCAAGGGCTATTAAACTTGTCGCTGCCTCCTTTCTGCTGGTCTCGTCAACTTTTCCATCCTTGCCGCACTTGTCTGGTGTGGATTCTAACCCAACCCAACCATGTTAAAAAAAAAAAAACTGTTCCCACAATGCCACAGTTTTGCTTATCTCCTACCTGTGCTGTTTAACTGGTCAATATGTCACAGACAATTCACAGACGCCATTCAAATATCTGCATAGGGGTTGTTAATAGGATAGAGCAGTGATTTTTAACCACAGTGCCGCGGAACACTAGTGTGCCTTGAGAAATTGTCAGGTGTGCCGTGAGGAATTATCCAATATCACTTTTTATAATTAACATTTATTAATCATCACTTGCAAATATGTCAATATCCACGTATACGTGGAACCAAATATTCCAATTGCATTTGGTTTATTTGCTAAAACGAAAAGAATTGAACAGGGACGGAATATTCCTTTAACCAATCCGATTGAGGTATCTTGTACCCGCTCAAGCGGAAAGTTGTCAGGGTGCGTTCTTCTTCTTCTGTTGTTTATTGGCGGTTGGCAAGCAGCTTTTGTGTGCATTAGCGCCATCTGTGGAACAGAATCTAAATCCTTCTATACGCCATTCACAAGTCCAGTTTTATTAAAAAAGAAAATATTTATCTATCTTGGTGGGCAGACATTATTTTTTTCAGATTAAAATGAACAAAGCATTATTAGAGCCCTGTAGACATGACAAAACACGACTATAGTCACATTTATACATTTTTATTTACAACATATTGCGCAACTACAGGGTCTTGTGACACATGCTAACTCGCAAACTAGAGAGCTAGCGACCTAAACGGTAGCCTCCAAGTTATTTCCTTTCAACTTAAAAAGCCAAAAACTTACCACTTCCACATGGATAGGGAGGATAACTATTAACAGTTATTTAACCTTCAACATGAACATTAATCAAACGTAATAATTTAACCTTTGTATACGCCTCATTCCGAAATAATAGTTCCAATCCGAATGAATATATAATCGGATTAACAGGGGTGGAATATCCCCAATCCGATTTGAGGTAACTTGTAGGTCGCTCAAACAAAAAGTTGTCAGGGTGCGTTTTTCTTCTTCTGTACTTTATTGGCGGTTGGCAAGCAGCTTTCGTGTGCATTAGTGCCATCTGTGGAACAGAATCTAAACCCTTCTATACGCCATTCATAAGTCCATAAGTCAAAAGAAAATATATATCTATATAAAACATGTACCGAATTGAATTATAAAATATTAGCAAGCTTGAATTTGATCCTTTCCTGGTTAAATTTATAGTATCGCATGCTCAGATATGACATAACACGCAGATCCAGACGTTCTTTAGTTTTAAAAATGGAGGCCAGCAATCGGCACTGGACTGATACGGAAAGTTTGTTTTTGATCCAAACTAAAATTTCAAGACTGGACAAACAAAAACTGGCAATACGGAGTTATTCCAATAAGTGAAAGAACAACTCTGGGAAGTCGGTATCACGTGATGTTGGTGTTTACGCTTTACAGGGCATGCCCCATTGACTATTCTGGTTGATTATAGCGACGCATGTAGACAAGAGATTGGAATATTCCTTTCCATGTATACCATTGTTTCCGGAAAAGTCATTCGGAAAGAGAAAAACTCCTCACACCAAAACTTAATTTACTGTATGAATTCAAATCAGTATTGCTGCAATATGTGGTTAAATTGAGTGGAGAATCACTAATTTATTTCAATGATTTCACAGCCATATGAGCTCAACATGATTATAATTGGACACGAGTTGATCTCCAGGTAGCCGGCTGAGTCAGAGCAATTATGGCTGTGTGATGGAATGTTCTCACAACAGACGAAACAAAATCACCTTTAGCTCGTAAAACCTTTCCAGAGTCAGCTGGTATGTGCGGGTTGTGACAGGAGTCTAATTTTGCACTGAAAATATCAAAGTTTGAAGAGTAGTTCTGGCATTTTGATTGAAATCTGTATATACGTATGTAATGGCATCGGGAGTCTTATCATAGTCTTTTCTTACTGGAACCTTTGTATTTTTCCTATAGAAAGTACCTCAGTGGGCTATTTGGTTTAAATGTGCTGGTTGACTATTAATCGACTTAATCGTTTTATCGGAATTGTGTTGTTTCTATTAATCAAGTAATCTTTTAGGCCCAAGATGGGCGACCAAATCATCCATCCATCCATTTTCTATACCGCTTATCCTCACGAGGATCGTGGGCATGCTGGAGCCTATCCCAGCTGTCTTTGGGCGAGAGGCGGGGTACACCCTGGACGGGGTACATATAGACAACCATAAACAACCATTCACACCACACTCACATTCATACCTATGGACAATTTGGAGACCCGAGTTCAATCCCACTCTCGGCCATCTCTGTGTGGAGTTTGCATGTTCTCCCCGTGCAAGTGTGGGTTTTCTCCGGGTACTCCGGTTTCCTCCCACATTCCAAAAATTAGATATTACAGTAATTAAAATACTTCTATAATATAAATAAAATAATTATGAGGTGGGCTGCACGGTGAGGAAGTGGTTAGCCGCAGGCCTCACAGCTAGAAGACCTGAGTTCAATTCCAAACTCGGGCATCTCTGTGTGGAGTTTGCATGTTCTCCCCGTGCATGCGTGGAATTTCGTGGAATTTCACACATTCCAAAAACATGCTAGGTTAATTAGCGACTCCAAATTGTCCATAGGTATGAATGTGAGTGTGAATGGTTGTTTGTCTATATGTGCCCTGTGATTGGCTGGCCACCAGTCCAGGGTGTACCCCGCCTCTCGCTCGAAGACAGCTGGGATAGGCTCCAGCACCCCCCGCGACCCTCGGGCAATGAATGGTCTACAGCCAATCAGGATGTAGAAGACATGGCGGTGCAGACAGAGATTGATACGGAGAGAGAGATACATTGAATTCCCCACAATGCATTTCATGCAACACTGTAATACATATTAGGTTTTCCTCTATTGTTGAATACTGCATTCATTTGTGTAAATGAGATAATGTGGGCCAATGAGTTCAAACACTCGTAGGACACGGCCAGTGGCTATGAAATGATTTAATTATAAAATGATTTGATAATGTCAGGATAATTAAGCTTTGTTTCCTATGCACGTATCACCCGATCTGCTCCAGTGATCACTCATCCCACCATCTCCGTCTCGCACTACTTTTCCGCTCTGCGGGATACCAATTGGCTGGACCACCTGTTGCTGTTGGCGACAGCGCCCTGACAGGAGAATGTGATTGGATGGCAAGGTCGTTGACCTCCGCTTAGAGAAGGAGGTGAACCCCGGCAGGAGGGGGGCGATGAGGACACACATCGTCTTAATGAACACACATACACACACACACACACCCCTGCTTACACTTACAAATACCCCCGCAGTATACACAAGCCACGGACACACAGACAATCACACACATTTAAACACACACTCTTCTTCTCTTCTAGTGCTTTTCCTTCTCCGCTCAGCCAGCGTTTAGCAAAACAGCGACCGGCTCCATTGAAAACCGGCCTCTTTTCTCTTCTTCTCTTTGTCCACAGCTGATTGGCAATTTGTCTGGATAGGAATTAGTTAGCTGGTTTCACAGGAGCGCCTGAATGGAATAAAAGGCCCAGAAGCCAAAGAATTAGTGAGCTAGTTAAGAGAGTGGCATGGAACGACGAGGCCAAGCCAGAGAAAGGCAACCGTTCTGATTGCAGGAGAGGAAGGTTGAAAAGAGTGAATAAGAGTGTTGATTGAAATGCCGTCTATGGTCCTCTGAAGCCTTTGAGCGGGGACGGAGTGCTTCGGGCAATTAAAAAAAAAAGACTCGCTTCTGCTCGGCTTCCATTGTCATGGATTGGAAGCATTTTGCATACCTTAAAGCATCTGTCTCAAATACGCGGCCCGCGGGCCAAATGTGGCCCGCCGGACACTAGTTTGAGGCCCTTTCTTGATATGAAAGTTTAATGTTAGTGCGGCCCGTGCAAGTTTGATATGGATGCTGTATGGTATCATGTACCCAGAAAAAATGATTACGTTTGATTAATGTTCATGTTAAAGGTTATATAACTGTTAATAGTTATCCTCCCTATCCGTGTGGAAGTGGTAAGTTTTTGGCTATTTAAGTTTAAAGGAAATAACTTGAAGGCTACCGTTTACGTCGCTAGCTCTCTAGTTTATGAGTTAGCATGTGTCTCAAGACCCTGCAGTTGCGCAATATGTTGTAAATAAAAAGAGTATAAATGTGACTATAGTCGTGTTTTGTCATGTCTACAGGCCTCTAATAATGCTTTGTTTTAGTTTTAATCTGAAAATTTTTTACTATATGTGGTTTCTTAAGTTTATATTATTTGCTGTTTTATTATTATTATTATATTTATTTATTACTGATTGATTGATTTTCTTTATTCTTGATTTGTTTATTTATTTTTCATCTTATTTTGTGTAGAAAAATAAAAATGAAGATATTTGAGAACAGTGGAATGCTTTATCAGAGCTTTTCTTGTAGAAAATCGGAACCAAGGCAAAGTTTATTAATTTTTCTGTTTTTAATAAATGCATTTTTTTTTGGGGGGGGGGGGGGGGGGACCTGATGCGGCCCAGCCTCACCCAGACCCTAGCTCCAGTGGCCCCCAGGTAAATTGAGTTTGAGACCCCTGCCTGAAAGCTTTTATGATACTTTGCGTGGCTCTTTGGCTCATTTGCATTACATTTGTACTTTTTACCTCAAGCCTATGGTAGCAACTTTAGCACCAAATAATAATGTGAGGTGTAGAAATAAATTGAAACGTATTTTTGCCTCCTTTGTGGAGGAATTACCCATAAAAGATGAGGGTTAAGGCTGCTAATCCATTGTTCTCTGCATGTGTGGGATTGAAACCCATTGTAGGTTCAATTGTGTGAAGTCTTGTTTGACTCTTTGAATCCTCTTTGTGCTGATCCTTGTCGATAAATCAGCAAGGCCCCTCGCTGTAGTGGAAATGAAACAAGAACGGCATGATACAATCCGCATGAAATCAAGAGTGATAATTATGTGGGTGCCACCCTAACAAGTAGCTACCTGCCGGCTGTAAGCCTTGATTGACAATAGAAGATGATGTATATGATGCACATTGGTTGAATGATAGAGTTTAAAGCAGGGGTCTCAAACACGCGGCCTGCGGGCCACTAGTTTGAGGCCCCTGCCTTGACATGAAAGTTTAATGTTAGTAATATGGATGCTGTATGGTATCATGTACCCAGAAAAAAAATATTACTTTTGATTAATGTTCATGTTAAAGGTTAAATAACTGTTAATAGTTATCCTCCCTATCCGTGTGGAAGTGGTAAGTTTTGGGCTATTTAAGTTTAAAGGAAATAACTTGAAGGCTACCGTTTAGGTCGCTAGCTCTCTAGTTTGCGAGTTAGCATGTGTCTCAAGACCCTGCAGTTGCGCAATATGTTGTAAATAAAAAGCGTATAAATGTGACTATAGTCGTGTTTTGTCATGTCTACAGGGCTAATGAATAAATAATAATAATTTTAATCCGAAAAAAATAATTTGTCTACCCACCAACTATATGTGGTTTCTTAAGTATTTATTATTTGCCGTTTTATTATTATTATTATTGTTATTATTATTATTATTATTATTGTTATTATTATTATTATTATTATTATTATTATATTTATTTATTTATTACAGATTGATTGATTTTCTTTATTCTTGATTTGTTTATTTATTTTTCATCTTATTTTGTGTAGAAAAATAAAAAGTAAGATATTTGAGAACAGTGGAATGTTTTATCATTTTTTTAAATTTATTTTTCTTGTAAAAAATCGAAACCAAAGCAAAGTTTATTCATTTTTCTGTTTTTAATAAATGCGTTTTTTTTTTTTTTTTTTTTTTTTTTTGGAAAACCTGATGCAGCCCAGTCTCGCCCAGACCCTAGCTCCAGTGGCCGCCAAGTAAATTGAGTTTGAGACCCCTGGTTTAAAGATATGGTAGACATACGTATATATATATATATATATATATATATATATATATATATATATATATATATATTGTATATATATATATATATATATATATATATATATATATATATATATATATATATTGTATATATATATATATATATATATATATATATATATATATATATATATATATATATATATATATATATATATATATATATATATATATATATATATATATATATATATATATATATATATATATATATATATATTGTATATATACTATATATTCTCCTTTAACCATTCTCCCCCGAGCAGCTGTGGAGGAGTGGCTAAGAATGTGGTCTGCAAAGGGCCTTGCGTTCCCAACTGCTCCTCTGGTACTGGAAAGCTGCCCACCGTCTCCTGTGTTTCATGTTGTATCGACTACTGTGCCCGGTTACACGCCGATGTCACATTTCATGGATTTGTGTTAACATAACGGTAAAAAAAAGGTGCCTGATGAGGGTCTGTTTACATAACACTTGTAAACAAAACAAGCATTTGGACGTTTGGTGCATAGGAGCGTTGTGTTTCTTTATAATGGTACATGTCCAACTGTGAGCCCGGCATGCATATTACGGTAATTACAAGAAAAGTTAAAGGGAAAAAAAGGATCCTTGCAATATTCCATTCTGTTTTTTAAATCCTGGATGTCTACAAAAAGCAGACCACTGTTATCCTCAGCGAAACCTCAGCGATCCAAGATTTATTATTTATGAATCAGCATCCGATTCAACCGAGCTGAGCCTATTATTTGTGATTAAGTGTCAACACATACCCGCTGGTGGACTTCCTCTGGGATGCCCCTGATTCTGTTGTTGTGGCATGTTTGATGATATTAACTTCCATGACGGACAATGGCTCTTCCTGAAAGGCTGGGCATGATATCCTCAGGCTCAGTTTCATGCACATTTTTCTACTTGTGCATAAGCACCTGATGCCTATTTTTCACTTTTTACCACAGTTAATTGGTTCCAGACTCGACTGTGATGAGTGAATTTCCGTGCAGTAGGATTTCTTATTTATATATTGAATATTTTCAAAGCGAGACCAGTTTGGGTGTACCCTGCCTCTCGCACGAAGACAGCTGAGATAGGCTCCACCATACCCACGACCCTAGTGAGGATAAGCGGTATAGAAGATGGATGGATGGAGCATAGAAAACCTGTTTATGTCACCCAATATAGTAGACACAATAAGTGTAAATAAGTCATTCAGGGCATAAATAAGAATGTTGCTATGAATGTGTTCTAGAGGGGTTCAGAGTTGAGTTTTTTGTTTGATTTGTGTTTTTGTTCATTTAATCATTTTATGCTTTAAATTTATTAATGGCAGACCTCACGGCTAGGAGACCGGGGTTCAATTCCACCGTCGGCCATCTCTGTGTGGAGTTTACATGTTCTCCTCGTGCATGCGTCGTTTTTTTTCCGGTTTCCTCCCGCATTCCAAAAACATGCTAGGTTAATTAGCGACTCCAAATTGTCCATAGGTATGAATGTGAGTGTGAATGGTTGTTTGTCTATACGTATGTGCCCTGTGATTGGCTGGTAACCAGTCCAGAGTGTACCCCGCCTCTCGCCTAAAGACAGCTGGGATAGGCTCCAGCACCCCATGCGACCCTCGTGAGGAAAAGCGGTAAAAAATGAATGAATGAATTAATTTATTAATGGAGGCAAAGAACTTTTGTTCATATGAATGAATAATGGGCGGTCAATCATGAAATAGTGGTTATTTATTAATTAATTTAGGATGCAAAGGATGATGTATATTTGTATTTTAGTTAATTTACCCATTGTTTTGCTTGAAAATGCTTACTTTAGGCAAGAAATACATAACATTTGCTTAAATGTGCATATGTTTACATTAATAATATTGGCCAACCATGAATTACTCAACCACGAAACACCCTGATTTATTAATATAGTTTAATATAGTGACATGATGTATGTTTTGACATCAGAGCAAAAAGAAGCCGTCATCATTTCAAGCCAAGCGTATGCTTTGTCTAATTTTGTTTTGCAACACTCAGGTGTTGCTCTCTCCTACTTGCACACACGTCCACAATCCAAGCTGCTGCGTCTATCAGTCGTTGTGCTTAAGTGCCAAGTGTTGAAACGCTAAGCACACGTTGCTGTGTTATTTCCTCTGATACAGAACATATCTGTGTCTACATGCTGTTGTAATAATTGTCCAAGTGCATTTTTCAGATGTCTGCCGTTAGACCACCTCATTGCTGCTGTCAGCACGGGAAGGGCCGAAGAGACAACAATTAGATGGTTGAGAAGAGGCTTATTTAAAAAAAAAAAGTCTTAAAGGTAGAAATGGAGCAAAGGAGAAACAGTAGGGTAGAGAACAAGAGACAGGGTTGTTTAATCTAATGGAAATGCACATCTGTCATCAAGGCTCAAGTCCAAGAAATATCCTACATGCCCTTCATTATATATGGATTAAGCACGCACACATGCACAATTGAGGAAACATGGTCGAATTACAATATTATACCCCAGCCAAACTGTCCATTCATAGCAAAAAAGAAGAAGCATGTTCTCAATCGATGTAATTTGTTTCAAATGCACCCCATTCACCAATCAAACATTCTAAATTAGGGGTCTCAAACTCAATTTACCACTGGAGCTAGGGTCTGGGCGAGGCTGGGCCGCATCAGGTTTTCAAAAAAAACCCCCCAAAAAACGCATTTATTAAAAACAGAAAAATTAATAAACTTTGCTTTGGTTCTGATTTTCTACAAGAAAAGCTCTGATGAAACATTCCACTGTTCTCAAATATCTTACTTTTCTTACTTTTTATTTTTCTACACAAAATAAGATGAAAAATAAATAAACAAATCAAGACCTTTAACATGAACATTAATCAAACGTAATAATTTTTTCTGGGTACATGATACCATACAGCATCCATATCAAACTTGCGCGGGCCGCACTAACAAAACTTTCATATCAAGGCGGGGGCCTCAAACTAGTGTCCTGCGGGCCACATTTGGCCCGCGGGCCGCATGTTTGAGACCCCTGCTTTAAACTCTTTTCTGGGTACATGATACCATACAGCATCCATATCAAACTTGCACATACTTGTTTACATCAGCTGCCACAAAGCATTTGTTTATGTTAGGAATTGTTAAAGTGGTTTTAGTGCTAGTTGGCCACCATGTACAATCAATATGCATGTTGGCATGAGGCCCAGGCTGCTAAGCATTAGAGTACCTTTTTCATAAAATGTAATAAATGTAGGTTGCTGACATGCAGCTGGCTCCCACCCAACATAGCATCCTGTATTATACACGGAAAGACTGAAGGTACCTTCTAGTTTTCCCCCAACTCCCAGTTAGCCTTTGTTTCTGTTATTGTCCACTTTTTCTAGGCTGTGTGAAGGGCAGTCGGGTCACATGTTCTCTTTTTACTGGCTCTGTTTCACCCATCATCATCCATTATAAGTTTTCCCTTTTGCTCTTGCCTGTCCCCCCCTCCCGCTCAGCGTCTGACTCTTTTCCGATAAATTATCCCTCATTCTGCAGCAAAAAACAGCAACTCCCATGTGCTCTCCATCTTTGTCTCTTTTGTGGCTGCATCGTTTACGATGTCACATCATTTTTCTTGCTTATTCTCGCGCACTCACATTTCTCCCCTCCCGCCGCCCACCTCTCCGGTGGAAACAATACACAGGAATGGGTGTGGATTAGAGGTAAAGTTGCTTTTCAGTGATGTTAGGGACATCCTGTTGCACACACACACACACACACACACACACAAAGAGGATGTTTGCTGGACAATGGATAGCTCTCAGGAGTGTTTTGGTGGAAAGGGGCCCGTCGATACTTTCCCTTCAACTGCCTACACATTAGCCACGTTTACATGAGGAGTTTTTCTCTTTCCGAATGACCTTTCCGAATGCTATGGTATACATGGAAAGGAATATTCCAATGGCGTGTCTACATGCGCCGCTATAATCAACCAGAATAGTCAACAGGGCATGCCCAGTAAAGTGTAAACGCCAACATCACGTGATACCGACTTCCTCGAGTTTTTCTTTCACTTGTTGGAATAACTCCGTATTGCCAGTTTTTCCTTTGTCCAGTCTTGAAATTTAATTTGAATCAAAAACAAACTTTTCGCAGCAGTCCAACCCAAAAAAACGCATTTATTAAAAACAATTTTTTTTTTTAAAACTTCGCTTTGGTTCCAATTTTCTACAATAAAAGCTCTGATAAAACATTCCACTGTTCTCAAATATTTTAATTTTTATTTTTCTACACAAAATAAGATGAAAAATAAATAAACAAATCAAGAATAAAGAAAATCAATCAGTAATAAATAAATAAATATAATAATAATAATAAAACGGCAAATAATAAAAACTTAAGAAACCACATATAGTTGGTGGGTAGACAAATTATTTTTTTCAGATTAAAATGAACAAAGCATTATTAGAGCCCTGTAGACATGACAAAACACGACTATAGTCACATTTATACTTTTTTTTAATTTACAACATATTGCACAACTGCAGGGTCTTGAGACACATGCTAACTCGCAAACTAGAGAGCTAGCGACCTAAACGGTAGCCTTCAAGTTATTTCCTTTAAACTTATATAGCCAAAAACTTACCACTTCCACACGGATAGGGAGGATAACTATTAACAGTTATTTAACCTTTAACATGAACATTAATCAAACGTAATCATTTTTTCTGGGTACATGATACCATACAGCATCCATATCAAACTTGCGCAGGCCGCACTAATATTAAACTTTCATATCAAGGCGGGGGCCTCAAACTAGTGTCCTGCGGGCCACATTTGGCCCGAGGGACGCATGTTTGAGACCCCTGCTCTACACGCTCTACCCTTTTTGACAACGGAAACACAAAAAAATTGCATGCCATAACAAAGTGAACACAAACTGTGCTGCTTAGCTATTAATCTTTTACCTTTCAATAGCAAAGCCGACCTGACTGTAAAACCTATACAAATACATATTCCTATATCCACTCACAGTGGAAAAACCAGTTCATAACTATTTGTTAAGCAAGTGTCAACTGAAAAATAAAGAACAGCTGGAAAAGCATGTGTAACTGAGACATAGTGTGATGAAATATATGTAATATGAAATATATTTTTCACTATACAGTCCGTGTACTGCTTTCCTCCCTGTGGGTCCCACTTTGGGACCGTGTTTCCTGCGAGTTCTTGTGATTGGAGTGGGAACTCTCGGGTCCGAGTCATCCAAGCACGACATCGCCAAAACATATGTTAATGAGCTTTTGTTGGCTTTATATAAAACTTCCAGTGTATGCGAGGAGGGTGTGATGTGGAGATGAATGGAGGTGGAGATTGAGAGATGGGGGAGAACGGGGGAGAAAAAGGAGGGGAGTAGCGACAGAGAGGGAAGGGAGCAGCGGCCCCCGGTGCTATTGTCCTGTCTGTCAGCTGCTGGAGGGGAGGAACAAAGCAAACTGGTGGCCTGTGGCATATCAAATGTCTGTCTAACTTGCTCTGACTCTTAGCCATGTTATTCACTCTCCCACTCAGTACATTCACCCCGGGAGATGTGTGACTCTCTTGTGTTTGTTCTGCCCCGCGGCCCCCCGAATCTCTTTTCTCATTCTTGATCTTTTCCCTCATTCATTTTCCATTTCCGTTCCCTGTGTACAAAACATTTAGCGAGCGCCTTCCCAGGTGAGTTATACCACTATAGGACTATCCCACAGGTAAGGAGTTCACACAAGGTTAGTACGTGCCACACCCGTCCCTCGGTGGGTTTCAGTGGATGAATAAAGGAATGACACACCTGTTCCGAAACGGTTCCGATTTTTCAGATCAGGTACCGTGCAAGAGCAGATAATATCCTATACTTTCTGTACTTACTGTATTTTTGTTGTCAGTTTTGGAAATAATTTTAGTATTCCTAAACTGAAATTAACTCATCCAATACTTCAAAATATGATCTCAGGGAAGAAGTACATTTGAAACACTCATATGCTAGGACTACGTTAAAAAGCCATAGCATTTCAGCGTGTGGAATCAAACTATGGAATGGATTGAGTAAGGACCTCAAACGATGAGCCAATTCAAGAAGCAATACAAGCAGTTGATGTTTGCTAAATACAAGGATGAAGAGTCTTGAACCAGTCATGATGTGCTATATATATCACTATATTGACACTTACTATGGTACCCATTATGTCATTGGATGCTCATATCACCTCCTACTTTGGTATGAGGCACATTTAAAAAAAAAAAAACAAAAAAAAAAACCTTAAACTGTATTATGGAAAGCAGGAAGTGAACAAATGTAACAGTTACTGATTGTAAAAGTACCAGATGGAGGGGTAGGATTTAATAAGCTTTGCTTCTTCCTACTCCTTTTGGACATGTGGAACTGTGAACTGATTATGGGATGCACTCAATTGTAATCTGATGCATGTTCAAATAAAAAAAAAAAACCCATTACCATACCAAAGATGTAGGTATATGTTTTTATGAACCTGAATGCCGGATCCCAACAACGGATTTAGACATCTGTTACGTTTGTTTTTGAATGAGAAGTGATGATGCAACCGTCCACTAATGCATTTCATCTCAGAGCAATTTTACAAAATTTCAAAACCTCATTTTTTCTCTGAAAGAATGAGGAATTAATCCAGGTAGAAAGAGGTTCATTAGTTAGATGGAGTGGTTTGAGGTCGTGGTGGGCAAAATCATTCATTTCAGTGAACCGGATCAGTCTGGTTGATTCAGTAAAAAGATCAGTTCATTTTGTTCATTTTGTTCATTTTGTTCATTTCGGTCATTTCGGTCATTTCGGTCAATTGGTCATTAGCCTGTGATCTCCCCCTGTGCGTAGACCCGGTCAGCCGTGTCGAGTCAGTCCGTTCACTCATTTTCACATTTGTTGTGTCGGTCATGAATGAATGGCCGACGAGTGTCAGTCAATCTCTTGGTCTCTGTGTTTCAGTCAGCTAACTCCACCCACCCACAGAGCGAGGTGCGACGATAGGCTAAGACAGGCAAGCACGCAGATCGTCCCGCCCTGCAAAAGGAACAGTGAACTGACTCTCCAGCCAATCAAAAAAAAAAAAAGCATTTGCAACTGAACGGACTGAACGGGTATTTTAAGGGCGGAGTGACCTTGTTCATTCTGTTCACAAAAAAGAACTAGTTCTTTTGACCTGTTCGTTCATGACTGACACACCACTAAACTGCTTTGGAATCCTACGCTTACCCTATTTCGAAATAGTCCGGGACCTCTTGATGTCCTCCATACTCAAGTTATAGTCATAATTGTAACAATTTTATGGCTTTTCATAATGTATGTTTGGTAGAATCCAGTTGGCTGGCTGGGAGGTGATACTCAAATCCAAATGTAAAGTCTTCAGTGAACCTCCATGTTTTGCTGGTACTGCTGAGAATCCACACAAGCACAGGGAGAACACACAAGCAGTGAAAACAGAACCGTCTTGCTGTGAAGCAGCTGTGGTTACCATTCTTCCACTGTGCTGGAGCACGTTGGCTTTAAAAAGTAACATCCAAGCCCATCACCATACGGTAACACAGTATGAGGTGTTCAGTGTCTTAAATGCAGTATTTTGTTCTAGGTGTTCCTTCTGTGTTACCCCATATAAGACAGAACTCTCTTCTTCTGTGTTGGCTTCATGGTATTGACAAGCTCAGTGACCTGAGCGCCATTTCCACGGAGGGGAATCCCTACTTATTTGGCTCTGAAAACACACTGACTCATGTCGAGGTCAGAAGTCGAAATCGAGGCTCCTTTTTTTCTGATCTACTCCACCGTTTTTCCTGTTTATGAGCTACACTGTACTGTAAAATATCTGTGGGATGGATTTTCGGGAGAACATTTGTGGTTTCCAGATAGCGTTCCAATAAAAGCAGACCTCCACCTTAATTTCTGTCAATTCTAGCTCGCGCTTCAGATGTTTCTCGTCTGAACTCCAGCTTGGCTTTCTTCTTGATGGATGCACTTCATGTGTATTGGGAGATATATATTTTGCTGTTTACCTGGTGTTACCTTCTGGATTTCAATTTGATATTAAACTTAGGCTATTTGCTATTCGTGAGTCAGCTTTCATGACCTCACAAACAATATATTACATATTATATCTTAGTCAATAAATTATTGCTGTTTCGTGGTTGAAAATGGCTTATTATTAAGGATCGACCGATACATCGGCCGGCCGATATTTGCGTTTTTTTCCCTTGAATCGGTATCGGCCGATACGCACGTGGGTTCGCCGATATATTTTTCCGCCGCATGATTTACAGTCAGGCATCCGCAGGGGCAGCAGAGGATCCCGCAAAACACACGCAGTCGAGGTACCCCGCCCCCACTGTTGAATCACATCAAGGGCGCATTTTTACAAGTACTAGAATTAGCTTGCTTTTTACACCTTATTATAATTTTTTATTTTTTATTTTTTATTTTTTATTTTTTATTTTTTATTTTTTATTTTTTATTTTTTATTTTTTATTTTTTATTTTTTATTTTTTATTTTTTATTTTTTATTTTTTATTTTTTATTTTTTATTTTGTTTAAGAAAGCTGAATCCTACTGTGTTCAGTGTTTACATTAAAATAAATATTTGTTTAAACATGAGACCTGTAATATTTGTTATCATGGTCATTTTTTCATGTAAATTGAGGGAGCAAAAGCAATATCGGCCACAAATATCGGCCCAAGCAAAATCGGCCATCGGCTAAGCGTGATGGAAAAAAAATCGGTATCGGCATCGGCCCCCAAAAAAAACATATTGGTCGGTCTCTACTTATTATTAGTTCAAAAAACCATAAAAGACAAATTATATGTAGTATTCTGGTCACTCACTATCAGTAATGTCTACATCCCAAAAATATAGGGTTACTATTTTGGTGTGAATCACAATATGGCGGAAATTTGGGCTCTTGGCAGACGTCTGCGCTCCCAGATTCTCTCTTGCTTCATTTGTTGTTTTTTGATGATGGAAATTCCAACGGTGTCCTATTTTGCTTCATATAGTAGTGGCTCATAGTATCCAGAATGATTCTATTATCTGGATCAGTCTTGGATATTTATACCTGTTCCTAGCTTTTTTACTTAATACAAAAAAAACAATGGTTGCAGTTGTTTTTAATACATCCAGACCGCTGCAAGAAAGGTGATAAAATCACCATGAGAGAATTCTGAGCAGCACAAATAGCCTTCACAGCATGCATCGCTTGTTGATAGACAGATAACATGGCCGCTGCTGCTATTTGTTGACAGGATGCAGGCGGGCTTTAACCTTTGACTCATGCCAGTGGCCAACTATGACCTCCTGACCTCCTGCTTTGTGTGTATTTTTTTTCCCCTCCTTTTCGTCTTCCTCTTTCCTCTTGTTTTGCCATCTAGATTTCCCAGGAGGTAACAGTACACAGAATGTGTCGGGTTTCTTTAGGGCTCCACGCCACGTGTGTGTTTTGGCTAATGCTCATTTTTCCCCTAAATGGGCTCGACTCCTCGACTTTGCACAGATCACAGTCATCACAACACCAAGCAAGTACAATGGAAACTTTGACTATCAAATTGTTGTGTGACTTGGGCAAACTCTCATAACTTTCATATTTATTAAGTGTTTCAACCAACATTTTTAACAGGGGGTGTCCTGATACAAATTTTTTTTTATCAATATCAATATCAGCATGAATCGTATATCAGAGATTTTAGGCGTGTGTGTTAGAAGTGTTTTTGTGACTTCACTCAAAAATATACGTACTATGAAATCATCCTGTTTTGTAAGTAAAATAATATACATTCAAGCATAAAAATGACTAAATTAACTAAAATGCATTTCCAAGGCTTTCAGAAGATGCATTCAAAGACGCTGTGAATGAGACGTATCATTCTCCACAGGTGACAGCAGAATAAGTGTTATGTTACACATGTTGTTACACACAAATGCCAGACCTGATTGCCGGACCAGACTATTTTTATTTTTATTTTTATTTTTATTTTTATTTTTATTTTTATTTTTATTTTTATTTTTATTTTTATTTTTATTTTTATTTTTATTTTTATTTTTATTTTTATTTTTATTTTTATTTTTATTTTTATTTTTATTTTTATTTTTATTTTTATTTTTATTTTTATTTTTATTTTTATTTTTATTTTTATTCATTCATTCATTTTCTACCGCTTTTTCCTCACGAGGGTTGCGGGGGGTGCTGGAGCCTATCCCAGCTGTCCTCGGGCGAGAGGCGGGGTACACCCCGGACTGGTCGCCAGCCAATCACAGATTATTATTATTATTATTATTATTATTATTATTATTATTATTATTATTATTATTATTATTATTATTATTATCTCACCACAGGCACAATAATACCCCCCCCCAAAAAAACCCAAAAAACAAGCTACTGTTGGGACGATGGGGTGTTATTTCAAGTTTAGAGGGTTCTAATGTTAAAAAAAACATATTTAGAAGGAAGTACACAGGTTTTCTATGCACTAACTATTCAATTTCTAAGGAATCCTACTTGTGGACATTCACTTATCCCTTAAATCATGATGTTTGATGGTTATATATTTGTCAAGCATATGCATATTTATGCCATAGTTACATATTATTTGCATAAATTAAGCATTTCCAAGCATAAAATAGCATAAATTAACTAAAATACAAATATAAGGCATTCAAAGATGTTGATTAGTATATTATTGTGTAGTATTGTGCACCTCTTCACTACATGTCAGTATTGTTAAATGTCGTGTTTGGTGAGACACAAGCACCAGACTTGATCGCTGGAACAATAGCCTTGTTGGAATTATTGGAATTGTCTCACAACACTTAAAATAATCCCTCATAAAAAAACATGGCATACTAAAACTTAACACTGTACCCACACAAGTCTTATTCATGTTTTAAATGGCTTATCTTTTATGCCTACTATATTGGATAATACCAGCGTAAAAGTGACTACATGTCTAGAGGGCTCTAACAATGTTAAAACCGTATTTAGAAGGTCATAAACAGGTTTTTTGTGCTCTAAGTATAAAAATGTTCTATTTATAAATAAGGAATCTTATGTGGGATTGTTGTATCACAAAAAGTCATATAAAATAAACCCCTTAATTGAGTCATATTTACAGAAATGCACTTCTAAAACATTTACTAGATGCCTGTTTAATATAATGTATATATGTGTGTGTCTGTGTGTGTGTGTGTGTTGTGTAAAGAATCTGACACTGCAACACACAGTCAACCCCAGCTTGCAGTTCTGTCTTGTTAAGTGCATGCGTGGACCCATGGGGAGTGTTTGTGAATGGAACTGGGGTGAAGGTGATTTATGGCCCATATTTTAGACACCTTAGAGCTGAACTCTGACCCCCGGTGACGGATTGTTCTGCCAGCTTGCGTTAAGTGACACCACCAGCACACATACACACGCCGAAACACAGAAGCTTTGCAATAGACTCCATTTTTGACTTGTCGTTTGTCATTTCTAATCTATTAGAAAAAAAAAAGTAGATTGAAACCAGACCAGATCGGCGTTCGTGATAAATGCTGGAAAGTATGAAGACTCTGTCTGTCCTCCCTGAAACAAATGATGACATCTCCCAAGTGTATGTTCTCTATCTCGCTTAACTGTACGTGCCTCGGGGGATATAAATCTGTCGCACATAAATCAGTCTCATTTTGGAGGTTTGACTCCCTTTTAGGGGTCAAAAAGCGATCTGTTGTGATACAAATGAGCAAGTTTTAGGTGTGAAAAAATGCCGTCGTGGTAATGTTGAAGTGAAATGAATGCAGTGTGTAGGCCACGACAGGAATTCAGTGAACGAACGTGTCCTAATAAAAAGATAACATAACACAGCTCGCTCTGTGTGCGTGTCTGTGAGCTGTATTTATGAAACCTAAGGTCAGAGGTTATCCTTTCTAAGCTACCCACCCTCCACAGATGCAAATGCACAAACATTCCTCTCCCTAATAACTCAGGGTTTTGTCTCCTAACTCAAATACTCCTTTGAAGACCCAAGAGAAACAAAAAAAAAGACAAGAATAGCTACTCTTTCTGTAGAGACTAATCCCTTGTCGTCACCATGGCGACAAACTATGGCCGCTGTGGTCACCAGAGGGTTCATGGGGGGTCAGCAGGTGACCTCTACTGGTCCGATCTGGGTCAATTCTATGAGAGAGCACGACAGCAGAAGGGTTGGCGTGGTGGAATTAAGAGATCCGCAGTCAGGGGAACATCACTAAGTGACGGTACTTACTGTTCTAGTTGTCGTTTTACAAAATACTTATGGTAATGTACTTTTATTTCATTTGAACATGCATCAGATTACAATTGAGTGCATCCCATAATCAGTTCACAGTTCCACATGTCCAAAAGGAGTCGGAAGAAGCAAAGCTCATTAAATCCTACCCCTACATCTGGTACTTTTACAATCAGTAACTGTTACATTTGTTCACTTCCTGCTTTCCTAATATAGTTGAAGTTTTTGTTTGTTTGTTTCTTTGTCACGTACCGAAGTATGAGGTGATATGACCATAAAATGACATAATGGGTACCATAGTAACTGTTACATTTGTTCACTTCCTGCTTTCCATAATACAGTTTAAGGATTTTTTTTAAACAATGTACCTCCTACCGAAGTATGAGGTGATATGACCATAAAATGACACAATGGGTACCATAGTAACTGTTACATTTGTTCACTTCCTGCTTTCCATAATACAGTTTAAGGATTTTTTTTTTAATAATGTACCCCGTACTGAAGTAGGAAGTGATATGAGCATCCAATGACATAATGGGTACCATAGTAAGTGTCAATATAACGTAGTCCTAGCATAGAAGTGTTTCAAATGTACTTCTTCCCTGAGATCATATTTCTCCTCTCTTGTAGAGAAGTATTGGATGACATTTTTAGCTAATTGGTTATTTTTAGCCTTATGCATTATTATTATTTTAGCTGTTTGAAGATGAACTATATCAGCAAGTTGAAGTATTTGTGATTTTAGAAATAAGGAGTTAGTATGTTCTCTGTAGGCGGCATTATGAATTATCCTTACTGACCTTTTTTGCAGTACATTTAGCGAGTGACGATTGCTTTTATAGTTATTATAGCCCATATTTCCACACAATAAGTAATATATGGTCGAATCAGAGAGCAATAAAGAGTGTGGAGTGATTGCTTTGTTCAATACTGAAATATTTCTGCCCACCTTATGTTGTATATTTGTAATATGAAGTTTCCAGCTCATATTTTCTATCTAGGTGACGCTTCTGACTGTGCTAGTTGTCGTTTTACAAAATACTTATTTAATTAAGAGGATGAATTGGCCTAAAAAGTGAAGGCGAAAGAACACAATTTGTTGTTAAATCAACAAACATACACACAAAGACTTGCATGCGAGTTCATACAGCAACACAACCTCCTTGTGATGTTGTGATGTGATGATAAGATGCGACGGGATGTCCGACTTAGCCGTCTGGTGTGCTGTTTACAAAATCAAAAGACTGGAGAAAAATCGGTCTTTGAATTTTGCGACGGTGGTTTGTAACCAGATCATAAGTAGAAGCACCAAAATGCAAAAACAAGAAACAGGAGCAAGAGATCCAAAATAGAGAGTCTGTAATTTATTGAAAACTGCATGCGGATCAAAAGTTAAAGGCCTTTGCCTTAAAAATAGATTTGGAGCTGTAGAGGGCTCCGGTATATTAGCCACACCCACTGAATTTAAAGAGAATTAAAGATTTGTACAAGTACAGGCTGCACCTATTTAGTACACAGAAATTTAAACTTTCGTTTAAACCAATGCTTCCTTTCCAAACAATGCATATAACATGGCTGGTTAAAGAGTACAGTAAAAGTTTATCACTGTTCTCATCATCCTCCTGGGAACTAAAACCCCCAAAGTTATCCTCTTCTTCGCAGTTGAACAGCCTCCTCCGTCACACACACACACACGTTATCGCTCTTGGCTTCTTCCATCTTGATGCAAAGTCCAATCTTTTCAAAACCTGTGTAGTGTTCCAGCTCCAGTGTTTCCTCAGGGGGGTCCTCCACACTGGGGGCTGTTTGGGTATGCTGAGGGGGTGCCATCCTTGGGTCCCTTCGACACGGCCGGCTGGGGGGTTCCTCCCTTTAATGTGGGGGTCCGCCCGTCTAACGGAGTCGGAGGGCCCGGGTGCTGGTCCTCCGATGGCACGGCCTGCAGCTTCTCCCAGTGTGGACGGCCCCAAAGGTGGCGTTTCCTTGTTCCTCAGTACCATGCCATGTCTCCCTAATGTGGGTGATTGTGTGCTTGCGTGTGTGTGTGTGTGGGTGGATGGGTGTGTGTGTGTGTGTGGGTCTAGTATGGAGGGTGGGAAGGAGGGGCTTTCTTTTTTCTTCATTGTTTTCCTTTTTAATTGTGATAATTGTTTTAATTCTGGAAAGCACTTTGTGTCGCATCTCCTTGCAGGAAAAGTGCTCTACAAATAAAGTTGATTTGATTTGATTTGATTTGATTAGTGTTCTAAATGTAGGGTTTCTAAAGTCAGTCTTTAACAAGACAAAGTACTTTTTTGGCGTATTCTGGCTCCGTTTATTCAGCAGCAGTCTCCTTTAAATGACGTCATCCATGCTCCCCGTTTTCCAGGCATAACCAATCAACCTAGGCTAAACTTTGGAACTGTAGTTTTAGCCATAAATTAAACGCCTCACTGTACTTGAAAGTGTGACTGGTACACCAGATATTACAGTAATTAAAATACTTCTATAATATAAAAAAAAATATTATGAGGTGGGCTGCACGGTGAGGAAGTGGTTAGCCGCAGGCCTCACAGCTAGAAGACCTGAGTTCAGTTCCATCCTCGGGCATCTCTGTGTTGAGTTTGCATGTTCTTCCCGTGCATGCGTGTAATTTTGTGGAATTTCCCACATTCCAAAAACATGCTAGGTTAATTAGCGACTCCAAATTGTCCATAGGTATGAATGTGAGTGTGAATGGTTGTTTGTCTATATGTGCCCTGTGATTGGCTGGCCACCAGTCCAGGGTGTACCCCGCCTCTCACCCCAAGACAGCTGGGATAGACTCCAGCACCCCCCATGACCTCCATCATGAGGATAAGCGGTAGAAAATGAATGAATGAATAATAATGAGTCATGGACTGCTACTTATATAGTTTTTCAGTTCATTTACTTATGTTTACATTTACATACAGTTGTCATTATGTTACCATGGTTTGGTGGCCTCTTACGATGCACCGTTGCTACCAAGGTTGGATGCAATAAGATAGCGATTTTAAATTTCCTGAAGTTTATGGGACAATAATGTCCAAGTGGTAGACCCCCCAAAAAATTGTTAAATACTCTAAGCAGGGCTCCTCTTTGAAGACCCAGGCTGATTCTCACTTCAAATTAAGGCTCTTACATATGCTGACTCTTGCCTAATAATCACAAAATGGCATATCAGAGAGAAGGGCTCGAAGATGTAGCTTCAGGTTGTGCAGTGGCATCTATTGGCAGCTGGATAAATGAGATTATTGTCTTATTGTTCTGTTGGTAGACCAGTCATAGCCATGGACTACCCACTGCAACACCATTATACCTTTGTGATTCAAGTTAATACATAAATGGTGTACTGTGTGTGTGTTTGTGAGCACATTTGTGTGTGTACATCCACTCCCAGATATCAGGTACCAGTCAAAAAGTGGTGATGTCATGGTTGTCATGGCCGTTTTTCACAGTGGTGTCAAGGTTGCATACAGATGTTAAATTGTCAAGAGTTTTTTTTTTTTTTGCATTGTGCCTTCTATGAAGATGAGTTAAAAAAATACAATCACAGATGGCGAGGGACTCCTGTAACTCCACTGTGCTCAAACAAGCCACAAGGAGCAGTAAATTATATGGTTTCCACCTCAACTGGTGTCCTCGGAGTATTCAACAATGCACTGACTGTAGATGCGATTCGTCCAGGTGTTTTGATATATGACTGTCCCATTCTTTTCTCCACAGCATAACACGATAACTCGCTGTTTGCTTTGAATTTAACATCTGCGCAAGAGTCCAAATGAATGTCTTTGTGGAGAGGTGTGAAATACCATGTCACTTGGTGGATTAAATGACTGGAAACTGTGAAACAAATCACCTCGTTTGTGAGGATAATCATGCTCATACAGATGGTATGCAAGTTTTTAACTGAACTAGGACTCATTTAACTGTTGATTAAGTTTGATCCATTTTCTTGCATTTGTTAGAGGAGCAGATGTACCCATCTGAATTTCATTAATTCATTCATTTTCTACCGCTTTTCCTCACGAAGGTCGCGGGGGGTGCTGGAGCCTATCCCACCTGTCTTCGGCGAGAGGCGGTGTTACACCCTGGACTGGTGGCCAGCCAATCACAGGGCACATATAGACAAACAACCATTCACACTCACATTCATACCTATGGACAATTTGGAGTCGCTAATTAACCTAGCATGTTTTTGGAATGTGGGAGGAAAAACCGGAGTACCCGGAGAAAACCCACGCATGCACGGGGAGAACATGCAAACTCCACACAGAGATGCCCGAGGGTGGAATCGAACCCTGATCTCCTAGCTGTGAGGTCTGTGCGCTAACCACTCGGTCGCCGTGAAGGCCACATAATATTCATAAATTTTCTTGTCATAATTTCATGACTTTAATCCCTTAATATATAATTTAACATGATTTATTCCCATCATATTATAACTCCACCACCCCCAACATTACTACTACTTCTGTTATTTTCTCATAACAACAATTATTCTTTAATATTTCAACTCTAGGCTACTAAAAGTGACATATTTCCTCTTAATAATTTTGACAGCAACTTGAGTTGTTAAAAGTTAACTTTAGTTATGTTAGTTATGTCAAAAGCAAAATGAAAGCATTTTAGTTGCTACAAACTCCACAAAATATACTTCGCAGAGTGGAATCAAACCCTGGTCTCCTAGCTGTGAGGTCTGCATGCTAACCACTTGACCGCCGTGCCGCCCCGATCTGAATTTTTTATTTTATTTTTTGCATGTGCGCTCTGACACCCAAGTAAATAGAGAACTCGAGTCACCTTACCGATTGACTCATAAAAACTTGAGTCATGAAACAAACATTTATTATTAGAGTGATGACAATAACAGAATCCTACCGCATGTCTTCTGCTGTAAATACACTTTACAAGATATTCCGTAATAACACAGATGGTGTTTGTTAGTATAGTGGGGGCCAAGGTGCTAAAATGTTATAATGTCCCAGTGAGATACGTAGGTATAGCTTTCATTGTTGGCAGGATTATGCAGAAAATTGTAAAAACTACAACGATTACCATGAAATTAACCATGGAAGTCTTAGATTTATGTGATTTGTGACGTTCATGAGTCATGAGTTTGTGTGTGTGTGTGGCTGTGGGTAAGGGATTTGGGCAGCTGCATGCAGAGTGGGCAGTTTAGTTTGCTGATGTTGTTTTAGCATGCTTGTTTTGTTTTTGCAATTAAGAGATCTGGGTAAATGTTACAATACTATCGTTACCCTTGTCTATTGTAGCGACAGTCAAGCAAAGTCGAGTAAATTTAGAGTACGTTTCTAAAATGACGTTTTTAATAATCTTAATTTATGGGAGCGCCTACATAACCATGTAACATCATAACATGGAATGCGGTAATCCAGTGGTGTACACGGCCTGGGGGACATTTGTGGCTCACAGCTCATTTTACATCGTCCCACAGCATTTTGTAGAGATGAAATTAAGCAAGCAAAAAAAACAAACAAAACAATGTGACCAACTGGGAGCAAGAATAAATGTAATGGTAATGGTTTTATTTCATTTGAACATGCATCAGATTACAATTGAGTGCATCCCATAATCAGTTCACAGTTCCACATGTCCAAAAGGAGTAGGAAGAAGCAAAGCTTATTAAATCCTACCCCTCCATCTGGTACTTTTACAATCAGTAACTGTTACATTTGTTCACTTCCTGCTTTCCTAATATAGTTGAAGTTTTTGTTTGTTTGTTTTTTTGTCACGTACCGAAGTATGAGGTGATATGACCATACAATGACATAGTGGGTACCATAGTAACTGTTACATTTGTTCACTTCCTGCTTTCCTAATATAGTTTAAGTTAATATAGTTATAGTTTTTTGTTTTTTTTAAATAATGCCGAAGTACGAGGTGATTTTAGAAATGTGTATATCTACTTAATTCACTGAAAACTTGCACAACAGATGCAAGCATTGTAAAATGCTTGTTTAAATAAACAAGCGGTAAATCACAACACGGTGTAAATACACACTTTGTCGCGCACACACAGTCGCACTAGCATGCCCTGCTAAACTAAGCTAAGCCAGCCATAGGTACTGTACATATTATATATCTTTCTCTGATTGGTTTATTGCTGCCAGTGTGCATATTACGCCCCCCTGTGCTGGGGTGTATTTACCTGCAAGGATATAGTATGCCTTGTGGCTATGATGGCTTTATGCTGTCATGTCTGAATGGAGGAGAACATGGGCAAGTCAACAGATAGGGCTTAGCGTGTTAGGAAAAGTGGGTTCAATATTACCATCCAATGTCTGGTTAGAAATTTCGATGGGAAGTGAATAACTCTGCAGAGTCCATGACAGCTCCTTGGTGATCCTCCAAAGACACACGTGTATCGTAACGCCATTCATATGACTATGCGGCTCTATGCAGATTTATTGCTGCTGTTGCTTTGTGGTAACCCAATAAGGCCTGTATTAAATTTGACATCTGGACTTGGTTTGAAACAACAAGAAACAAATTTGCACCATACAGACCTCAACAGGACGATGACTTGTTTGATCAAGTAAAGAAACGGTTCCTTCAATTTGGCGCTTGACCAAATTCGAAAACGAGAAGCGCCATGGAGTAGCGAAAGATAGATGTGAGGATCGGAAGAGAAACATGAGCGCGGCGGAGGATCATCTGTGGTTCCCATGATCCACAGAATGAGCTGCTTGTGCTCACATGGCTGAAGGTGTGTGTGTGCATGCCGTTGCGTTTAGTGTGTATGTGACACTGGAGTCCCCCAGAGCGCATAGACCAAAGGGGTCTCACCGTGACACCTATTATCCCAACGAAACATGACACACCACCGGGGAGAAAGGCATAGTGAGAAGAGTGGTGGGGGGTGCACACATTCCCCTCGTTTCTCTCTCTCTTCAAGTGACAGTTTGCCTTAGCATTGATCGTACGGCAACATTGAGCTGTGGCGTCTGTCTGAAACTATCCCTGCTGGGTGACCCTTCGGAAATCACAGGAAGCCACGACTCAGTACAACGGTCTCATTCACAATGTCATCTTCCGTAGAAGGCTAAAATCATCACACAGCATCTTAACACTTAAAAGGTAGCTAAGAAATATACAAGAAAAGTACCAGTTGATGCCATGACTGCTTGGGCCACCAAAGGGAGCCATGAGCTATGTTGGCTATTTTGAGTGGTTTATTATGCAAGGTATAATATTATACCCCCCCCCCCTTGTATCGCAAGGGGGGGGGGGGGGTAACACTGAGGAGAGTGTCAATATTGCTGCAATGTTGCTTATGTTTGAGGGGGGGGGTACATTTTTAAGGTGGGTATATATAAGTGGAACCTCTTGGGAACGGGGTGTGTGGGGGGGGGGCTACACAGAGATATTCTAAACTCAGGTCCGTCTTTGTTTTTAAGCCTGCTCAGGTTTCCTAAATGCTGCCAGCTACAAAGCAATACGGAGCTGAGAGAAGTGAGAGAGCGCCCCAAGAACATGGGGTGTTTAGTGAGGTGGGGGGGGGGGGGGGGGGGGGTCGAGTAAAGTGGGTCCAGCAGGAGGGAAGGAAATCCAAAGGTATGGAACGTAAGGGGCTATTTATACAAAACCATTCATATGCATGACAGACTTCTTCACTTTCCATGGTAGCACTTTATTTCCTATGTATTAGTATCGGAGTACTCCAAAAAAAATACATAATTTTTACTACTTTGTTTTTTGTGGGAGGTAAAATTGGTCAAAGTATTGTATGAAGTGGGGGAGACCATTAGAAAAAAAAGAATAATTTATTAGTGGTGTATTGAAATAAAACAGGTCATAGTCTGAAAGTCAAAGCAGCCCCCGTCTTTCTGCCTCTTTCACGCTTTCTTTCACTTGAGAGCCGTCAAAATAATGGATTGTCACGCTAAAAGGCCGGATACAAGAGGGCAAAGAAGTTGCCCGGGCAAGGGGAGTCAGCGAAGGAGGGGGGTCATTGTAGAAGGCCAAGGGGGAAAGCGACACACTGAGGGGTCTGCTATGCTTCCAAGGCAATTTATTCTCTATTAAGGAGTGGTGACAACACAACATGAGAGACCATTGTTATTCCAATGCTGAGATCGGCCTATTAACTGTTTTGAATTTCAGTTCGACAGTCTCTCGTTACGTAGCGGTGAGACATATTCGGTGAGACACACACCAGACTCGATTGCCAAAACAACAGGCTTTTATTTCAGGTGTAAATTATTTCACCGTAGGCACAATTATAATAGTATAATAATATTAATAATAAGACTTTCCTGTCCACTACCTATTCTGCTCGCCTACAACCAGACTTGATTGCCAAAACAACAGGCTTTTATTTCAGGTGTAAATTATTTCACTATAGGCACACTTATAATAGTATAATAATATTAATAATAAGACTTTCCTGTCCACTACCTATTCTGCTCACCTACAATGTAAACTGTCTTAAATGGCGTATTTTGTTTGATTATATATAGTATACTAAGTAATATGAATATAAAGGTGACTATATTACTATATGACTATATGTCTAGAGGTACTATGTGAAAATTCACTTACCAAAGCAGGAATCTGCAACCAATTAACCGTCATAAAGGCGGGGAATGCTAAGGAATACAGTTTTTAATCAAAACATCTTCGAAGCATCTGTCAAAACATCCTACTCGTAGTTGGAACCAATTAAATTTGGACATTTATTCACTTTCTGGCCATACCATCTTATCACTTGAATAATCGGTATTGAAATTGGAACAACTTGGAGGTCAACCAGCATCCCAGACTTTGGAGGTCTGGATTTGTTACTGCGTGTTTAGCTCTTGTAATGTCATTTTGGCATGAATAATCCAGGTATATATAACACATGGAGTTTTGCCTGTCTCTGCAATTTAACTGAAGTGCGGCTACAATGCAATAAGTTGGAGTCGGATATCATCTTGAGGTAAAACAGGTTTTTTGCTACTTGTAATTGATCGTGGCGGTGCGCCACTATAATATAAAAGTGCCTAAGAAACAACCCACATGAGCAGGTACTTGGCGACAGAGGCAATGAAAAACTCACTGAAGAAGAACATAGGAGAAACTTTTCTTTAGCATCATATACAGTATACATCCAATCACAAATTAAATTGCGTAAAAAAATATGTTATAATGTGATTTGCCGTCCCACCCACCCATTTTTTTTGGCAAGGCTTCGGTTTTTAGCAAAATTCAACACAGCCACTTTACGCTTATGAATATTTTTTGGCAGTCGCCGGTAATATCTTTGAACAAGTTACAATGTATCTTGGCAGTTGAAGTGTTTTTGAGGTGAATTTTTTCCTGGCCCACTTTTATGCTGGTCATTTGAGGCTTCACAGTGCTTCGGGCTGCTTTGAGTGTGAAACTGAGTTGAGCCACAAAACCCCTATCGTTGCACATCAGGATGAAATGGGAGTCTGTGTCTAAATATGTCTTCTTTGACTCAACGATGTGTGATGCCTATACGCTGTTAGGGCATTATTAATGGGCATATTTAAAGTAAAACGACCTACCACATCGTTATCTGTGAATAAAGTTTCAATACCATGCTTGAAGTACCACAGCTGCTTTGCTAGAGGCTGTTTGTTGGTGTTTAGAAAGAGAAGGCTCGTCTTTCTTTCTTCTTCTCCTTATGTTCCGCCCGAGCAGTGTGTTTGATGTATTTTTGATGGATCCCAATGTCCATGCATCTTTTTTCCCCTGCTGACATCACAGGATCAATAGCTGGGATGTGTGCAGAGCGGAGAAGATGAAAGTGGGACGTGTCCATCTCATGCTTTTGCACTTAATCGCCATTAACAACAGACATCCAGCTGCAGACCAGTGAGGTACAAGAGGAAAAGATAATGGCCCACCTGAGACCGTCCTAGCCCAGTGGAGAGTTTGGCTGCATAATCACGTAAAATAGGATTTAGTGGAAAGGTATGCAGATCATATTGTATGACTCCATCAACCATGAAAGGAAAAAAAAGCCCTACAGAATGTTTGGGAATGGATGGACCATTCAGTCACTTGACACCGATCAATGGAAAAATTGAACTGGGGAAACAGAATGTCGCGCATTCAGATGAAAGTGTTCCAGCGATCCGAGAGATTCCGAGAGATTCCGAGAGATTCCGAGAGATCTACCATCTCTGATCGTAATAACAAGCAAGCTTCTATGATTCCTAATAAAATTCCCCAGTAAAAACACCACCTACATTTGGGACCGAGCTTGTAGAATTCCTCCCCCTGAGGACTCCAAGTGGGTTTCGAATAGAGGATAAGGGAATCTTAAAGAACCAAATTATAGAATGAGAACCAGATTGTTTATTCCTGACAACAATACCTAATACAGTCCCTGTATGCCTACAAGTAAGCAGGTCTTATTACAGCACAGCTGCAAAAAAGCAGCCTTCCTTTCCCTGTCCGGCCTTTTATACACTTGAGGCTGGAGTCCTGGACTTTCGCCACTGCCCTTGCTTGAACCGCTTTCATGGTGTTTCTGCTTTTGTTTGTTCGCTGGGGCATCAAGGCATATATCCTTTGTTCGCAGGGGCATCAAGGATTCGCTGGGGCATCAAGTCATCTTTCCTTTGCAGGGGCATCAAGGCGTCTGGAACATTCTGCTTTTCCTTTGATGCAAAGCAAGCTGTCATATGCGTACTCGATGTTTCCACCTTAACCAGCGATCCGAGAGATTCCTGGAGATCTACCATCTCTGATCGTAATAACAAGCAAGCTTCTATGATTCCTTATAAAACTCCCCAGAAAAAACGCCACCTACATTTGGGACCAAGCTTGTAGAAATCCTACCCCTGAGGACTCTAAGTGGGTTTCAAATAGAGGACAAGGGAATCTTAAAGAACCAAATTATAGAATGAGAACCAGATTGTTTATTCCTGACAACAATACCTAATACAGACGTCCGGGCTTATCTGCAGTCCCTGTATGCCTACAAGTAAGCGGGTCTTATTACAGCGCAGCGTTTATACACTTCAGGCTGGAGTCCTGAGGCTGGATGGAGTCCTGGACCAATCAGCTTTCGCCACTGCCCTTGCTTGAACCGCTTTCATGGTGTTTCTGCTTTTGTTTGTTCGCTGGGGCATCAAGGCATCTTTCCTTTATTATTATTATTATTTCCATGTTAGTCCTTTTTTTGCGGGGGTGCGTGTATAAGTATCCTTTGTATTCGTGAGACTATGTGTTTGCTTTTATCTTTAGCTAGCAAAATTGAACAAATACCTTCAAGCTGAAACTCGACTCTGAACCCTGATGTCACTTCCTGTACATCCCCCACCAGAAAACATTTACAGCAACACATCTGACCACGAGTCTACTCAAAGACAAATTCTGTTCCCTCCGGTGTTCAATACAGAAACCCCTACTATATGCCAAGATGGGTATGATCTCGATCGACACCCTCTCTTAAGTGCGAATGTTCTTTTCTTCGGCGGTCTCAGACAGCCTGAAAGCACAGGTGCTGTTCTTCTGTGATTGTACTTCTTTCTCCACTATTTTCTCTCATATTTCACATCTATTCTGCTTCCAGTGATTTCTCCCGCTAAGACCTCTGGGACAACCCAAGCGAGCATGTGTTGCATCCCTCCTCCCCCTGCCTAGGATGCTGCAATACCTCCATAATGAAGTGATGGTGCCTGTGGGCCTTCTCAGTCATTTGAAATGCAACCAAACAAGGTCTCTGTGGAAAGCTCTGAAACAAAAGCACTCCTTATTTTCTGGGCATTAATTCAAGTAAGGATTTTTTTTCCTGTTGAATAGCTCCAAAAGGACCAATCAAGTCAAGGTGAACACACACAAAGAGCATGTTTGGTTCAAACAATGAGCATAAGTGTGCTCATAGGATTAGTGGTATGATTGGAACATCCATTGTTACTGAATCTGTGTGGAGGGTGTGAGAGAAAAGGCGGCCAAAACGATAAATTAGTCTCTTGTATCAAGATGGGTGGAACTCGAGGGGTCGCCACTGCAAATCAATGTCCTCCATTCAACCCTGTCTTCTGCATCTGTCTCTCTACCCTCATGTCCTCCTTCACTACATCCATAAACCTCATCTTTGGTTTTACACTACGCCTCCTACCTGGTAGCATCATTTTACCAATATATTCACTATCTCTCCTCTGGACATGTCCCAACCATCTCAGTCTGGCCTCTCTGACTTTATCTCCAAGGCCTCTAACATGTAATGTCCCTCTGATGTACTCGTTCCTGATCCTATCCATCCTGGTCACTCCCAGTGAGAACCTCAGCATTCTCATCTCTGCCACCATTCTGCTTCCTGTCTTTTCCTCAGTGGTTGTTTTGGAATTTGGACATAAATGCATCTTTCCACTCATGTGGGATACACATACCCCCCCCCCCCCACCCCCGGTGGAAAACAATGTCATTTAATTAGGATTAAGCATCCCTATTTTTTTGGCAGATGTCTTTAATTAAGTTTGTTATAATAATGAATGCCGGTTGTGTTGTCATTATTTTTTTGTTACGGTATTTGCAGGATATGACAATACATCATGTACTTTAGTAGCTTCAGTTTCCTGCAAGGGATCACATTTCTAATTGGAAAGGTTTGTCAAACCCTGCATGACAGTATGAAATAATATCTGTTTAACTGTGAGTGTTCGATCAAACGTGTGTGGGACTCACTCACTCACCACCCGGACTGAAGCTGTGTTGGAAACCACAAACGATGTTTTGAATGGGAGTCTAACGTAGTCAATTAAGTAGACATTGATGGAGTGCACATGTGAAAGTAATATACTGTACTATATACTATAGTTTTTCCCCCTAAACATAAAAAAGAAGAGTGTTCAATTATTTCTTAAATCAAGTACTAGCTCTAAAAACAGATTTTTAAATACAATTTTACATATGTAATGACCAATAAAAAACAAGCTGCAGGCCGTGAATGAACTCAGAGCTGCACTTTGGACATCACTACACTAAGGCAACATAATGATGTTGATAAATACAAGGATGTAGAGTCTTGAACCAGTCATGATGTGCTATATATATCACTATATTGACCCTTACTATGGTACCCATTATGTCATTGGATGCTCATATCACCTCGTACTTCGGTACATGACAAAAATTAAATTAAAATTAAAATTAAAATTAAAATTAAAATTAAAATTAAAATTAAAATTAAAATTAAAATTAAAATTAAAATTAAAATTAAAATTAAAATTAAAATTAAAATTAAAATTAAAAAAATTAAATGATGTTAGGATAAAAATTTAAAAAATGCACCGAAGTACGAGGTGCATTATTAAAAAAAACAAAACAAAACAAAACAAAAAAAACCTTAAACTGTATTATACAAGGGCGGCACGGCGGTCGAGTGGTTAGCTGTGAGGCCACTCGGCGGCCATGCAATCCAATATTTACCATACTAGCACAAAAATAAACACAAATATAAATGGTATTTTTTTCAAAGTCGGGCGGCACGGTGGGCGAGTGGTTAGCACGCAGACCTCACAGCTAGGCGACCAGGGTTCAATTCCACCCTCGGCCATCTTTGTGTGGAGTTTGCATGTTCTCCCCGTACATGCCTGGGTTTCCCCCGGGTACTCCGGTTTCCTCCCACATTCCAAAAACATGCTATGTTAATTGTCGACTCCAAATTGTCCATAGGTATGAATGTGAGTGTGAATGGTTGTTTGTCTATATGTGCCCTGTGATTGGCTGGCCACCAGTCCAGGGTGTACCCCGCCTCTCGCCCAAAGACAGCTGGCATAGGCTACAGCACCCCCCGCAAGCCTCGTGAGGAAAAGCGGTAGAAAATGAATGAATGAATTAATGAATGTCTTATGGAAAGCAGGAAGTGAACAAATGTAACAGTTACTGATTGTAAAAGTACCAGATGGAGGGGTAGGTACTCCTTTTGGACATGTGGAACTGTGAACTGATTATGGGATGCACTCAATTGTAATCTGATGCATGCTCAAATGAAATAAAACCATTACCATTCTATTACCATAATAATAATTAAAATCATTATTCCAGGTCTTGACACTCCCGTCTTCACTCACGCCCGCCATGCCCATTTATGTGCATAGACACGTCCAAATGTTCAATGAGAACCCTGGCAAGCAAAGGTACGGGTGCAAACACATTAGTGTAGTCATGCAAACACATGCTTGTGCACTACAAACAAGTGTGGATTCCCTATCAGCATGGAAGGCAAACACTCCATCAATCCTTCCCCCTCCCTTGCTCAAATACACACACACACACACACACACATGTCTTGCACACGGTGCGAAAGTTTGTGCTGTCCTCTCTGGTCTATTTCAGAGGTGAGAAGAAAATGATCAAAGCAACGTGAGCAGTACATGAATGACCTTCTAACTGTCTCTAAGGTGTCTTCCATTACACACTCGCATACACTTTTCCACGTTTACAAATTCAGACAACAGTTTTGATACCTAAATGTGGAAAACATGCACAGATGTCTCTGCTTGGAACTGATGGTGGAGGCATGCAGTAAACTTGTAGTGTCGGTTATCCCCAGCTTGAGAAGCACGTCAGCTATTCTTCCTTACTTCTTTTCTCAGTTCCACCTTCTAATTGCGTCCTCTTAAAGAGACAGTACATCCTGTACACTTGTGCGCTCTTCCTTCAGCTCTGGCTGACTACCACAGAAAAATACAGTCTTCATTATTATTCCTGAAGGCACTCCTGTCAAAGGAATTACATTTTTTCTGAAGTATATTTTTGTGGAGTTTGTAGCAACTAAAATACTTTCATTTTGCTTTTGACATAACTAATATAACTAAAGTTAACTTTGAATGTTTTTCTTTATTTTTCTCAAGTTGCTGTCAAAATTATTATGAGGAAAGATGTCATTTTTAGTAGCCTAAAGTTGAAATATTAAATAATAATGTTTTGTTGTTATAGAAAAAATTAACAGAAGCAGTAGTAATGTTGGCTATGGGGGGGGGGGGGGGGGGGTTATAATATGATGGGAATAAATGATGTTAAATTATATATTATGGGATTAAAGTCATGAAATTATGACAAGAAAATTTATGAAGATTATGTGGCCTTCACGGCGGTCGAGTGGTTAGCGCGCAGACCTCACAGCTAGGAGACCAGGGTTAAATTCCACCCTCGGCCATCTCTGTGTGGAGTTTGCGTGGGTTTTCTCCGGGTATTCCGGTTTCCTCCCACATTCCAAAAACATGCTAGGTTAATTGGCGACTCCAAATTGTCCATAGGTATGAATGTGAGTGTGAATGGTTGTTTGACTATATGTGCCCTGTGATTGGCTGGCCACCAGTCCAGGGTGTACCCCGCCTCTCGCCCAAAGACAGCTGGGATAGGCTCCAGCACCCCCCGCAACCCTTGTGAGGAAAAAGCGGTAGAAAATGAATGAATGAATGTGGCCTTCACTGGAAAAAGTTACCTGACTGAATTTGACCCCGCCAGCCCACTCAAAACTGGTCAAATAGTCTCATTTTTTGTGCTACATTTTGTGCTATTTTGTTTACCTTACAAGCATGTTGGGCTGATTATGTAATATGCCAAAACTTAAATCATTCATTCATTCATTCATTTTCTACCGCTTTTTCCTCACAAGGGTCGCGGGGGTGCTGGAGCCTATCCCAGCTGCCTTCAGGCGAGAGGCGGGGTACACCCTGGACTGGTGGCCAGCCAATCACAGGGCACAATTTTGCTTGTTTTTTTTTCAACCATTCATTCATTAATTCATTCATTTTCTACCGCTTATCCTCATGAGGGTTGCGGGGGTGCTGGGGGGTGCTGGAGCCTATCCCAGCTGTCTTCAGGCGAGAGGCGGGGTACACCCTGGACTGGTCGCCAACTTAAATCATTAATAACTCAAAAAACGAAAGCAGCATAAACGTTCATTTTAACAGTAACTTTGCTCAAAAAAATTTGGACTGTTTTGGTTTCATTCCGAGCATGCGGGGGAGGGGGGTCTGGGTGACCTTTGGTTGACCTATGTAATAAACTGTAATAACTCAAAAACAAAAGTTTATTTTAACTGCTCAAAACAGCACAAACGTGGCACTAAAAAAAGTTTGTGTGAGTGTGAATGGTTGTTTGTGTATATGAGCCCAGTGATTGGCTACTGACCAGTCCAGAGTGTACCCTGCATCTCACCCGAAAACGGATGGACGGAAGTACATTTAGCCCACAAGAGGCCAAAATAGATTCATTGTTCAGTTAACTGCAAAGCAAGGAGAAAAGACTAGAAATGTAAACGACTGAAATTGGATAAAACCTGTAATGAAAAGCAATTAGTGTGCATGAGAGTAGTGTTTCCTTACGAGTGATATTGCCAACTCCTAGCCTGGCATGCACGGTACATGGCTGCATTTCAGATTCCGGACAGGCATTACGCTAATCATGTTGTCATTGTTCCTATGAAATATGAAACAAAAAAGCATTTTTTTACAAGGTTATTGTTGTCTTATCATACAAAAAGTGCACTGTCCACGGGGGCCTACAGAGCCTACAATGTTGTTGCAGATATAGCAGATACGGGGGTCACTTGCGCCCCATCACGACATAGCATTCAAATTGTGATGGCCTTTGATGTTGATCCTCTACGGAAACATGAAGCTGCCAACAAACTGCAGCCAAGTGGACATCTCGTTGTCCCGCTCCCTCGTACTCTTTCCTCCCACGGGCTTCCCTCACACGATCCTCCCAGGGGGACAGTCTGTTTCGGTCTGATCACCTGTCTTAATGTTTCTGGCAGCGGACTTACAGACGAATGGATGCAAGGATGCATGCATGTGTGAGGGTGTTTTGTATGTTGAGAAGTAAAGGTCAAATCTTAAGCAGTTCTATTAATATTGTCAATGTCTGCTCAGATTTCGCCCCCCCCCCCCACACACACACGCACTTAAGATATTGGGTCACGGTCGAGTTAAAAAAAGGCTTTGGCTAACAACTCATTTGGTGCATCAGTATTACATAAAGGTGCTAATGGTTCCATTGGGCATGGCGCCAATGTACATCTGTCTACCTCGAGTCTACTGAGGATGATGAACATGGGACCATCCATGCCAACAGTTGGCCTTTAAAGTTAGTCCACCGTCTTGCAGCATTGCTATAAACATTGACACACTGATACTTCCTCTTTAGCCAGATAATGGTCCCGGTACAGTTTACATGGAGCTGTAAGGTGCAACAAAAACATTCCTGACCTAAAATGGCCGTGTAAAGGAGTCTCCGGAGAAATAATGTTACTCATACAGAGTCCACACTAGATTCCACACTAGATAAACCATCTTTCTCCATAAAGCTGTCAATTTGTGCTTCAAAATTGTTTAAATTAAACAAATGCTAATTTAGTCAGGGGTGGCACGGCGGTCGAGTGGTTAGCACGCTGACCTCACAGCTAGGAGACCAAGGTTCAATTCCACCCTCGGGCTTCTCTGTGTGGAGTTTGCTGTTGCAGCTGCATTGCTCCGAATCACTGGTGTGTGTGTGTGTGAGTGACAGGAAGAAAAGCTCTGACTCACTTGAGGAGACATCATTTGGCACCATGATATAGAAGTCTTGACCATTTTCTACCGCTTTTTCCTCACGAGGGTCGCGGGGGTGCTGGAGCCAGCTGTCTTCGGGCGAGAGGCGGGGTACACCCTGGACTGGTGGCCAGCCAATCACTGGGCACATATAGACAAACAACCATTCACACTCACATTCATACCTATGGACAATTAACCTGGCATGTTTTTGGAATGTGGGAGGAAACCGGAGTCCCCGGAGAAAACCCACGCATGCACGTGCACACATGCAAACTCCACACAGAGATGGCTGAGGGTGGAATTGAACCCTGGTCTCCTAGCTGTGAGGTCTGCGCGCTAACCACTCGACCGCCATGCTGCACGGCTTGACCATTTTTCTCTGAAAATAAATACCATTTATATTTGTGTTTATTTTTTTGCTAGTATGGTAAATATTGGCTTGCATGGCCGCCGAGTGACCTCACAGCTAGGAGAAAGCTAGGAGATCGTCCATCTCTGTGTGGAGTTTGCATGTTCTCCCCGTGCATGCATGGGTTTTCTCCGGGTACTCCGGTTTCCTCCCACATTCCAAAAACATGCTAGGTTAATTATAATTATCCAAATTGTCCATAGGTATGAATGTGAGTGTGAATGGTTGTTTGTCTTTATGTGCCCTGTGATTGGCTGGCCACCAGTCCAGGGTGTACCCTGCCGCTCGCCCGAAGACAGCTGGGATGGACCCCGGTGACAGCGGTAGAAAATGAATGAATTAATTAATTAATTAATAATTTAGTCAGGAACACTCCAGTCATGAAGGAAAACTTTGCGTTCTCCGTTTTTTTTTTCAAATTTTTTCAAATAAATTTTATTTACAGTAATGCAAAACGTTTTCACATGACGGTACATGTAATATGTTTGACTTTGAGTAAAGTGGGCTTCCACAACAGAGCTGGTTACACAATACACACCTATTTTGTCTTGAAAATGAAAAATTTTTTCAGGTTTTCTTTCAGGTGTTAAAGTTGACCTATTATGCTCATTTTCTTGCCCTTTGTATTGAGTTGTGGATCCCTATAGAGCAGCTCCACACAATTACTAGCATACATATATATTTATATATATTCTTCACTGTCACTACAATGAAACACATTTTACATTTAATAACACTGTTAAGAAAATGACTTTTTCTCCTGGAAGTTAATGTAAGCTTGGCTGTAGAAGTTTTATTCAGGACGTTGTATACGGTGAGGGATACATTTAGAAGCCACAACGTCCAAATAGTAGCTCAATAGCTCATGTCTCATATCCTCTTTACCAGACTAATGCTTATGTTTCAAGCCGGTCTGACATGCTGTGTGCTTCTCTTTTACAGCCACCGCAGACGAAAGTCCAACTGCTTTGTTTGGGTTAGACAACACGGGAATGATGACAGGGAAGTGGGGGGTATTCCTTTGAATTTTAAGGAAATGTGAGGTAGATAGAGTACAGGCTCCAATGAGAATTTTTTTTTTACTCTTTGTGGGTGTTTAGTGGAGCTGATGTGGCGGAGGACCGGATAATTAGATGGAGGAGAGCATCCAGAAGGAAATGACATAAGAAGAAACAGAGAGGGAAATTGGGAAACGGGAAATGAGTCCTTATAAGGTGGGGGGAGAAGCCATGGAAGGGGACAGAAGAGAGGGGAGGTGGTGGTTGGGACCTCAGGGTTACATTCCTGAAGTGCAACCAACCTGGTGTAGCTCCTCTGCCCCAATGTAAACACAGCATGCATGGAAAGGACCACCGGAAGTCTGTACGAGTCGCTCGGAGAAAGACGAATGAGGAACAGTATAAGAAGCTAAACCATGACAGTTACTTCAAGTAAGTCTATGATTTAAATACTGTACGCTGTCAGACACTGTCAAACTAATAATTGGCATCTATCATCATGTATTCAATTTAAAAATAAATACTTCCATTGTCTGATGAAATGTTGCCTTGCAGGATTGTTCATGCTGCTAGCACGTCTGGACTCGTTGAAAATGAATGGATCACTTGTCGGTGCCATAGCTACACCTAGTGGCCATAGAAGATAATGCAGGTGAGACCAACACCATTGTACAGTACATATACAATACGTAGACTACTCTATGTGGCTTAAAGCGGGGGGGGGGGGGGGGGGGGGGGTGTTACAAATTACCAGTAATTCCCTCCCTAACTTGGTTGGGACTGCGACTAACTTTCTTAAAATGTTGTATGAAATACAAAATATTCCGTAACACTACGCTCGGCTAAACACCAGACCAGACGGGCGGAACAACAACCGTTTTTTTTTAAATTAAGGTCGAAAAGAACTATGCTCCTTAACAGCATGCTGGTTCTGCCTCACTTCCTGTCCGTCACCCCTTTTCCTTCCCAACCCCGGAACATATCTCTCCATTGAAACACATGCACAAATGCAACACGTCATTACAATACAATAAAATTTAATGTGTATATTGTCTCAATGTTTTTCACATTTTACAATTCAGTCTATTCAATTCAGACAATAGTATTTTCATTCATTGATGGATTAATAAGAATCCCTTGTCAAAAGACAATCTTTAATGACTAACGTGATTAAAACAACATATACATAGCAACAATCTGAGAACAGTGTTTTGGACATCTTTACCTTTAAAGGCAGTGCTCTTTCAAGTAGTGAAATGTGTAACAATTTCAAACAGCACATCCCAGAAATGTTTCTTAGATACACAGATATTCATAAGATTCTCAGGGAAGAACTAAATTTGAAACACTTATATGCTAGGACTACGTTAAAAAGCCATAGCGTTTCAGTATGTGGAATCAAACTATGGATTGGATTGAGTAAGACCCTCAAACAATGCACAATGATGAGCCAATTCAAGAAACAATACAAGCAGTTGATGTTTGCTAAATACAAGGATGAAGAGTCTTGAACCAGTCATGATGTGCTATATATATCACTATATTGACACTTACTATGGTACCCATTATGTCATTGGATGCTCATATCACCTCCTACTTTGGTACGTGACAGAAATAAAATTAATAAAATTTAAAAAAACCCTTAAACTATATTAGAAAGCAGGAAGTGAACAAATGTAACAGTTACTGATTGTAAAAGTACCAGATGGAGGGTATGAAGTAAAACCATTACCATTACCAAGATTCAATACAAGAACTGGTCTCATTTGAAAGCTATATTGAAAATGTATTAATTAAACAATATGTCTAATGAAGGTGTACCTGATACTGTACTGTATTATCGTTAGCTTACATAACTGATGAGAAAAACTTCACTTTTTATATTTCATTGAAATCTTACAATACATTATTGTAAATTAGAGATGGCTTTCTTACAGATAGCCGATACTGTCCAACACTTCATTACAAATACCGATATCAACTCATACAGTTTTTCCCTCAAACTGTAATGAACACATTGTGCTTATATTGTGATGCCACCGGATGTAGTAAACCCTCTTCAAGTAGACATAGTTTGTGCAAAATATGAGAAAAATACTTATACAATAGGCAATACAAGTTATAGAAAAAGTGCCAAAACACTGCTTCCTGGGGTGTGATATTGGATTAGAAGTATATAAAAAAACAAAGAAGACCCCTTACTTCCACCCCTGCCTAACCAGTGCTTTGTTTTTGTGTTATTTTGTTTTGTGCCGTTTCGTCACATTCGAGCACAAAAGAGCAAAGCGTAACACTTTACAATCCAAAGGCGAGACATGGAAATAATTCCGGACTGTAGAAATATTGCTGTACTCGACTAATATCCCTTGTAAAAATAGTTACAAATATTAAAATACATGTACACATGTGACAAAACTCACATAATGATTGCACCTTAGTTTCAGCTTAGTGGGTGAACGGTCCATCCAACTGCCGTATCATGGACACCATAACAAAATAAACCAAAAGGAAAAAAAAAAAAATAGCAATCACATTCAACTTTAAGAAATTCACAGAAATGAATTGTTCATTTCAAAGAGCTACTGATGATGACGATGGCATTATGGGATACCATAATGAACCACTTTGGAGTCTTGATGGCCGCAGTTCACAGACGTACAATCTTTGTTCTTTGGCTTTATTTGAGGGGAATGTTTTCTCTGAAGGCAGGAGGAAGGAAGTGGGCAGTGATGACTCTGAGTGTGAGCATTTAAAATGATGTCCTAGTCTATCTAGTCTATTATGGATTTCTATTTGTTAGCATTTTCCATAGCCGGTTAAAGCACTTTGATCATTTGTCACAGAATAATGTGGATAATGGTGGAATGCAATAACCATTTAAACAAAAATGACTGAGTATTCCTCCTAGAGAAGTTGTACACAAGCCAAAGTAAGGGATTAAGTGTAGAAAGTTGAGAGAAATATTCACTTACTTTGGGTCCCCAGCTTCTGTAAATTGAAAAAGAAAAGTAATTACTATATTGGCATCGACTATTCTGGTAGCCAAGTTTCAGAAATGCTTTTTTTTAAAATTGCCACTAATGTATTTTTAATGCTTCCTTACCTTTGTTTTTGTTTTCTTTTTTACGTTTCCGCACCAATAGAACCAATGCAAGCCCCAGCATGGAGAAGATTCCAATTCCAATCCCAATCCCGAGCCCAATCGGAATGGAAATGTTAGGAGGATCCTTTGGAACACCTTTGGATGAGAAAATGTCACTGTGGTAAAAAGTCATTTTTGGAGTCAGGCCAGGAACAAGGTGAACGCTAGCTGGCTGCTAGCTGCTGCCAATACAAAGTACAGCCAGTGCCATATAGGCAAATTGTGTAAACAAAGATGCAATACTAGTTGAACTGCCATAGGTTTGGGAAGGGAGCGATCAAACACGCTGGCATCTCAAGCTCATTACGATATTACGTCGTTTTGTTGGCATCCCGAGGTTGCACAGCAGAAATGCATTTGAAAGTCGATTATCAGCATTCGCCGATCGCATGTGTGCACATGTGGCCGTTTGATCAGAGCATCCCAATGAAAATGACCGTATGCTTGAGTGCGGTGCAATATTAACCGATGGCTGTAAAATAGCATGGAATGTAGTCAGTCAGCCATAAAAAAAAAAAAAAGTCTTGTGTTTGTGAATGTGAGGGCGTGTGCCTTGTTTATTGGCAACCTGGCCAAACTTAAGTGGGGGGGGGGGGGGGGGGGGGGGGTTGAAGAGACAAGCATGTCAGCTCATGTTGTGTTACATAGGGGAATTCCACCTACAATGAAGACTCCCAGATACAGTACGATGAGACGTTTCATGTTAGAGCTATTGACCCAGGCACAGAAATGGCTTCCTATTACTTTGGTAATCTCATTTTTTGAACTACTTTATCAGAGTTGAATCAGCAACCGGATTCGCTAGATTTTCTTAAAACATGTTTCACCTCAGGCTGCAGGTGTGGTTAACACGCAGGCCTCGTAGCTAGGAGACATCAGTTCAATTCCACCCTCGGCCATTTCCGTGTGGAGTTTGCATGTTCTCCCCGTTTTCTACGGGTTCTCCTGCTTCCTCCCACATTCCAAAAACATGCTAGGTTAATTGGCGACTCCAAATTGTCCATAGGTATTAATGTGAGTGTGAATGGTTGTTTGTCTCTATGTGATTGGCTGGCGACCATCCCAGGGTGTACCCACCTCTCAGCTGGGATAGGCTCCAGCACCCCTGCGACCCTCGTGAGGATAAGCGGCAGAAAATGAATGAATGAGTTGAACATTTTATGTAATTTGGGTTGCCGCTTGTCCCCGAGGGATGATGGTGGGTCCTGCAGCCAAACCAGTTGCGAACCACTGCTTCAGATGATGGATGGAATGTAGTACTCACAGACAGATAACACATCAGATGTGACATCACCCACGCAACAACTGATCTGCCTTTTTTTCACGTCGGAGCAGTTGAAGGATGAAGTGCTGGAAGTGTTGTACAGCCAGGTGTCCGGATCGCGCTCTTCACTGACATTCAGAACCTTCCACCATTGGCTGCTGTTGTGATCAACATCATTCCACGTCAGATTGGCGAGTGGATAACCTCCGTGTGAGGCACACGTCACCAAGCAGATGTTGTCATCGCAGGACATGGTGATTTTTGGTTTGCTGTATCTGGCTGGAAAATGGTACGAATCACAGTGTAAATAAAGCGAGAGAGACTTGCTGGGAAATAATGATAATGATATTTGTACCTGTGACACTCAGGTGTATGACAGTAGAGGAAACATTTTCTCTGCCATCGTACTGGATGTGGCAGTCGTAGTCCCCGTTGTGTGAGGCGTTCAAATGTAACATTTGCACTGTAGCATTGCCGCGTACCACATTGGTGTTTTCCCATTTCTTTTCAATCTTTTTCGAAGCATGAAAGCCATTTACAAAAACTTGAGCCTTCTGAAGGTAGAAGAATTTGATTTTTTGTCTTTCCACAGGGCAAGAAATCGTCACATTCTCACCAATCTCCCTTGTGAGCTGAATCAGAGCAGTGCTTCCTGGAAGAGAAGCAAAAGGTAAGAGTTCAGTCCATAAGCATACTGGATTCATGATCAGTACTAAAACGTTTTGTCAGCTGTATGACACAATCAATAATGTATACAGACATTATGACATTATAATTAGGTGTCCAGGCTTGTCCCGCCATAATATAGATTCTTGATATTGATGAGCCACAATAACAAGAGCAATTCAACCACCACTCAACACATTACAGTCAATTGAAAGTACATTTTGAAAATAAAGCCAAGCCAATATACCATTAAAATTAAATTGGAAGGATTAGAAAAAAAATGAAGGATATGTCAGCGTTTGCAAGTACAACAAAAATTCAATGTGTTTATACATATTTATTATATTTATTTCAGATCATTGAGTGCTGGACTTCTCTTTTTCCAACTGTGAGGGGGTGTGAAGATCATGATGCAGTAAATGTCTCATTTCCTCTCACAACTTGGCGGTTCTTTATCCCCTTTACACTTGTTCCGAGTTCCTCTACCATACAGTCGTCCTTTGCCTTTCTTCCAAATCTAGTTAATGTAGCCTTTTAACGCATACGATATTGATGGAAGTCTATTCTATTCTACTTATTTTCAGTCGCATATTTACAAACCCTATTGTACATCTTGAGGAAACGATCAGTGCGGACCACAATGAGGTGTTTGTGACTTTTTTAACCACATATTTATTTGTGGCTTGACAGTTGTTCATTTATGACCACAATCATAACTCCTTCCCTGTTACTAACGAGTCGACGAGTCTTTAAGTAGCTGTACTGTAGAGTTTCCATGTGTCTGCATTTCTGTAGTTTCCAATTGTCATAGGTGTACGAGAATAAAAATGAAAAACATTATTAATGTGCCTGAATGCCTCACGGTGCCTGCACAAAGCGGACAGCAGAAGGGAGACAGAGCATGAAACATGATTGTTCTATGTGTATTTATATGAAGCACATAATAATTTTGATTAATTCATTTATATTGGACAATTAGGTGTTTTTGAATTTTTGGAATCAGGATTATCATGTTTGTTAAATATTCCCCTCTTCAATTTGGTATCAAATTAATATGCAGACTTAAATCATGGTGAGTGGACAAAAAAAAAAAGTGCTCAAATTCAAACCATTCAAACAAAAGGATCCCAACATCAACCTGGAATAAAATATATGTAGAATAATTACTTATCTATTTATCAGTGCTCATGTGAGACTTTATCAAAATGTGACCGTGTCAAATAAATGTTATGGACCGGGAATTCTGTGTGTGAGTGTGTATGAAAATGAAAAGTGTTTAAATGTGGATTTGCATGTAAACAAAATGGACAATATGATACGAAATATGATATACACACTAAATCATGACGTCATGCTGATATAAAAGTAAAGGAACCACTCACCTGAGAGCCAAATCACGGTGAGAAACACAGCCAGTAGTTGATGGAGACGACTTTTATTTCTAACAAGAGAGAATGATAATCCACTCAATATGAACACATGAGAGTGATATAAAGTAGTAGCTACAAGCAAGTAGTATTAGTTTGGGTTTCTCAGTGCAGTATTTTGTCTCATTTGACCATTGGAATGAATGCACATTACTACATTGTGGCTTGGACTGGATGTCATCGCCTTTCCACTTTGCAAATACTGTACACCCAAATGTACTACTGACTCATCATTTCAAGCAGGGTACATCAAGTACTTACATAAAATGCAGTGATACCCGACTTGATACCTGTTGAATAATAAAAAAAAAACCAAGTTGTAAAATAAGATGTAAAGATATAATGCAATTACTCATGATATAATGGCCCACACCTAGAATATCAACGAGTACAGACCTTCACAGAGGGTGAACTATTAACATTTATTAGACAACTACTTCCTAGTTCATGGATGATGACAAAGAGATGGGGATTCCAATATTGTTCTGGGGAGTGGACCATTCCATTGACTTAACACTTTTATCCAGAGCCTCACTAACATTTAATGGTGTCTTCTTGTAAATGTGCCACCCCTACAATATCATTTAAATGAGATAATGGAAAACAAATGAGTAAAAAAAAATGCCGCTTACCATCATGCTGTGAGGTGTGCCAGTAAGAGAGAGTCCAATGAAAAGAGCTTCCGCATCGGGCTGTTATGTTCCACCTATCATAGGGCAATGGGCGGGGCTAAGAGTTAACTTTTAAGAGCGGTTAAAGTCACAGTGATACGTTTGTGTGTTTGATAATAAATACTGTATTATATGTACATGTTTTAGAGGGGGTTCACTGACCACGTTTCCTGCTGCATGTCATCAATAATTATGGTAGATTTGATAGATTATTGTAAGAATAATCCTTCGTCCTCCCCAAAATTAACAGATTTTTTTTGTTTAAAAGATGACATGACATGAATTTCAGATTTGTTTGTGTCCTGGTTATACACTAGCCAACGCAACATAAAAAAATAATACAAACTACAGAAGCAACACATCCTTCTTAAAATACGGATTAATCCACATTGTTATCTGGGTTATATTTATAAATATGTAAAAGTATTTTTATAAAGAGTTGTGAATCGACAGCATAGTACAGAAAAAAATGCTACGTTAAATGCGTAGGTTTTTTTTGGCGCTGCACAGTCACGTGACACTTTGACGTTGTTACGTGGCAACCACGCAGGCGTAATGTCGGTAGCGAACGGCAACAGTTTGCAATGCAACCATTCACGGAATTAGTGACTTAAATATTACGAAAGAGGACTGAATGTGAGCTTGAGCATCGACAAAGTGCTATTTTCTCCAAAATACAAGGTCCTCAATCTAATCTACGTGAGGCACATCCGCTCTCAGAGGTAACGTGCTAATGCTAGCTAGCTTCTTAAATTGCTGTTACACTGCAGCAAAACATTGCTAACATTTGCTGCATTTTGCGTGTCTAGTGTTGTAAGAGTTGACACATATATCCATCCATTACATATGTTTGCACGTCACTCGTATATTTGTTGTGAGTTTTCCCGTATTATGCGTTTTCTTCTCTGACTGTACGTAGTAATCGTCCTCATGGATAGTTTAATGACAGGCTTTTATTAATTAATATCAGTGTCAGCCATCACACGTGATCAGTCGTCGTAGCAAAACAAAAGACGTTAAGGATAGCATAACTAGCTATGCAATTAGCGTGGTGCATGCTTGCAAACATTGTAACTCACTTTGGCTACATGTCAACAAATAAAAGGAAACATTTCAACATGGTGTTGCGAGTTATGTTGTCAGGCCGACAAATAAGCCACATTATGTAACCATGCATGCCACTACTATACTATTAATGTTATGTATTAAATCCTATTGAGATTTATTTATAATATTCAGGCAGGATATTTGAATCTCCTCTCATACCTGCACCACAAGTTGTAAAATGTAAGAATAGGAAGAAAATACCAGCCCAATAATTGTTCCCACAGTATATTTTTGCACAAAACCTACATAAACATCAATCACACTAATCCTTAGACACTCAGTTAAATCTGAGAATTATTACACTTAAAAAGGTGTTACTGTATCTTATTGATTGCGTGTCATTTTCCAACTATTGTTAGAAACTGTCATGTTTGACATACTTCTGCAGTGTGAGCTTGTTCTTTACAGCAAATGACCCAGGAAGCAAATGATACTCGTAAGAAGTTTATTCTTACCACGACGGGAAACTTCTATGAGCTAAATGCGCCGACCATCTTGAATGACAGCCCAGAGCTCAACAACTTCCTGGACGATGGAAACGAATTTGTCTTGTCCATCAGCAGACATGAAAACCATCTGCAGCTGTCAAATAAGGTAGGAATTACTGTAATTATTGTTGGAATTTATATTTTTTCAGCATTTCTATGAAGCAGACCTACCAACAACATAAAAAATCCTCTTCACTCATCAGATTGAAGCATTGGAAGGCAGTAGAGACAAAGTGTTGGTGTTCTTCAAGCTCTACCCTACAGTTATCACAGAGGAGAACATCCATCAGAGCATCCTTGTGTCATCCATGTTGGAGTCCCCCATCAACACTTTGTACCAGGCTGTGAGACAGGTTTTTGCGCCTGTGCTGCTCAAGGATGAACGCTGGAAGTCTGCTTTTGATCCGAAGCTCGCAGGTCTGCTGAATGAGTTGGAGCTAGGTCTGGGTTCAGTCATTCGCCAGTCTGGAGCACAGACGTCTGCCTTGAAAAAAGGCAACTCGGAAGATGATGTTTTGGGTATGTACATGCACACGTTGCCAAAAGAAAATGCATACAGTGTTACTATGACCGATAGTGACATTTTCTGTATTATCTCCCATTTTGTCTTTACTACTGATATTTGCCACACCAAACCTAGCTGGGATAGGCTGCAGATCAACTGCAGAAGATATGTCAGCATGATCTTTATGGCTGATTATGATCCAGGCTGATGAACTTGTCTAAGATCACGTCTACCATTGTAGTGGCCACTCAGATCTTCTATGCAATTATTAAACAACTCATACAGTGTTTTTTTTTAAAGCAATATATCTCACCTCTTCACACAGGTATTCTTACCCCTAGTGATGAGTTCCTATACTGGGCAGACATCTGTGAATCTGCAAAGAAGACCGAAGTGAAAGAAAGAGCTATGTATTTTACAGAGCAATTTAATCTTATAGAGAAGGTATGCATCAAAAACACAATACAAAAGTATTGGTGTGAAATGAACTCCTATGTCTAGTACAGAAATATTAATTGGTTGTTAGAAATCCACCTACTGTATCTTCTGTAAACTGTTTTATCTTTACTAGAACCATGGTAACCGTGTCTTTGTGTTCTCACTAGGAGTATTGTGGTCTTGATGGCCTGTCTATGTCTGATGTTCTGGATCTGGTGGAGCAAAGCAGAGACACTTTAGACGGTGTCTGGCGGCAGCTCGATTATGAACCTTATCCAGAGACACGCATGGTCCGACTAATGGATGTTATTGGTGAGTCTTACTAACGTGAACATATACTATATTGACAGTTACTGTGGTACCCATTATGTCATTGTATGGTCATATCACCTTGTACTTCGGTACGAAGTGCATTATTTAAAAAAAACTAAACTAAACTGTATTATGGAAAGCAGGAAGTGAACAAATGTAGCAGTTACTGATTGTAAAAGTACCAGATGGAGGGGTAGGATTTAATAAGCTCTGCTTCTTCCTACTCCTTTTGGACATGTGGAACTGTGAACTGATTATGGGATGCACTCAATTGTAATCTGATGCATGTTTAAATGAAATAATACCATTACCATATACATACCAAAACATATAGCACACAAACACATAACCTGAAAATGGAGAGGAATTGCGGAGTTGTGTATTCATATAGTGTATTTCTCTTATGTTTACTTTTTCCTTTTACAAGGTGGAGCCCTTGGCCGTTATGTCCAAAAGAAGCTGAGTGATGTTAAAATCTTTGAGCAGCCATTTGTGTCTGTGAGGGAGAGCTTGAAGACAGGGGTTACTATCTGTGAGCAGTGGGTTGCAGTTTGTGAGCATCTGACTGGACAGGTATGATGGACCAAAACATTTCAAAGGAGATCTATGCACAAAATATTACTTCACTTAGCATCTTTCAATGAAATTCTCAGGTGTGGAAGAGACACGCACCTCATGCCTGGAAGGGAAACAAACACTGCCCGCAAACCTTGCACTGCCTTGGCAAACGATTGGACGAAGTAAGATATTCATCTTTCTATCTATCGGTCTGATATCCATCCATCCATCCATTCATGGATACTGTTTTATATCTATATTCATCAGGTGTTGTCGCTACGGATTTTCCATGAGAAGCTGCTGCGTTTGTTACCAGCAGGAAAGCAGCAGGCTCTGACTTCTGATTGTGTTTTTGAACCATTCTCTGGCCTCAATCCTCTCCAATACAACCCTTACACCGAGGTTAGCTGTGGACTGTGCTTGTGCATGTCAACATGTGTAACCTGAAAGATAGTGCTTTAATTATTAGATTTAACTGCAACTGATTTCATATACTACATCACCACTCGAGCAATCAAATGGTGGAAGTGTTTTGTTCCTACTTTATTTAGTTTACCTTTTTATTGATTATTGTATCAATCCTTGTAGCCTCTCTGGAGGGCGGCAGTGGCCCAGTTTGAACGCATGATGGCTCCCTCAGAGCGGGAGATGGCAGGCAGACTAAAGAGCTACATTGCTGATGTACAAGACAACCCTCAACAGGTTCAAGTAGCCAAGATGACAAAAGTGTTGGTTTGTGGTCGACGTGTGCTCACGTTGTGCGTATGTTTGGGTGTTCCTAGCTGTTACAGGTGTTTCAAAAGCACAAAGAGTTAATCAGGCGCCCCACTGTTAGAAATGAGCTGCAGTCAGAGAGAGACACTCTACTGGCAAAACTACTGGATTACAACAAAGGTATACACCAGTACAGTATCGACCAAATTTCACAATTTCTTCAAGATACATGTAATTTTATACTTCTAATTCTAGGCTTGAAGACAGATTTTGAAAGTCGCTGCCATGGAAGTCCAGGAGAGAAGTCTGGGCCACTCATGGGCAGAAACCTTTCGGACGTGGTCAATAAAATTGTCTGGGTTCAGCACATCATACATAAGGTAGCTTTATGGGCACACACTATTAGTACCCTTACTCACACTAGTGGTGTTATTTATAGAAATCACACAGAGGTCAGTGCATTATCTGGAAGAAGGAGATAATTTGGGAAAGGCTGTTATTTCTGGAATGTCATGATACACTATACAACAACTTAAGTGCATGACTAAGTCCATCCATCCATCCATTTTCTATACCGCTTATCCTCACAAGGGTTGCGGGGGTGCTGGAGCCTATCCCAGCTGTCTTCAGGTGAGAGGCGGGGTATTTGTCGCCAGGCAAATGACATGGCACATAGAGACAAACAACCATTCACACTCACATTCATACCTATGGACAATTTGGAGTCGCCAATTAACCTAGCATGTTTTTGGAATGTGGGAGGAAACCGGAGTACCCGGAGAAAACCCACGCATGCACGGGGAGAACATGCAAACTCCACACAGAGATGGACGAGGGTGGAATTGAACCCTGGTCTCCTAGCTGTGAGGCCACTCGGGGGCCATGCAATCCAATATTTACCATACTAGCACAAAAATAAACACAAATATAAGTAGTATTTTTTGATGGCCGAGGTCACCAAAATCAAGTGTTTAACTTTTTGCTCGAGATTGACTTTTAAAAAAATGTTTCATTTGTTTTCAGGTAGAAGACTGTGTCCGGATTTCTGAGGCTTTGCTGTCAGATCTGTCAGGGTTCAAAGGGTTTGTTCATTTCTGTGATGACCTACTGGAGATTCTGAGGGCTTATGAACAGGATCAGTTTGACGACTGGTCCAGAGATGTCTTATCGGGCTTGGCTGATCCAAAGTCAGGACTCAGGTGCGCACACTTTGCTTATTAAACCTGCAAATATATATCGTATACTTCTGCGGTTTTAAATACAATACTTATTATGTCTTGCTGTAGTCTCCAAGCGAGTAATCGAGTGATGGAATTGGACCATGTGGATGGCAGGCTGAAGATCCATTATTCTGACAGATTGGTCAGTCTGCTGAGGGAGGTCAGGCAGCTGTCTGCTCTGGGCTTTGCTATTCCTGCCAAGATCCAGCTGGCTGCCAGTACTGCAGATAAATTCCACAGGCAGGCCATTGTCCTCAAACAGGTGACATTTGGTGACAGGGTTATTGCCTTCTTCATTACTGAATCTGTCTCATGTTCACCATCTAAAATAGTCGGGACATGTTGCAGGTGGCAAATTTCTACAATACCATCGACCAGCAGATGATTCCCTCTCAAAGACCAATGATGCTCACTCTTGCTTTGGCCTTTGAGCAAGTCATCAAGGTACTGTGCATGCTTGAAAGTCACGAAGAAGTAAGGATGGGCATGTTTTCTGCACCCTTAATTACTCAGCGGTTCTTTTGACGTTCATTGCATTTCACTCAGTGCCAGCTTTCAAGCAACAGCTCAGTTTCATAACACTCCTCATACAGCCCTAACAGCTTATGCAATGCACATCTGGAAGCTTCCATAATACAACCCAGCCTCTGACCAACATAGCAAAGAAGGCAGAGCTTGGACACACTAGCTTTCCTGACAAAACACATGTGTCCAAATTATGGTGCTGGGGCCATCAGTGGAACATTGCTCATCTCATCTTCACATTGCAGAAATAAAATAAACAAAAATCAATCAAAAGTGGGAAAGATAAGAGTAAAAATAAAAAAATATGGGAGCGTGAGATCGATCGGTGCAGCGTCTGCAGTTTTGTGCAGTAATCTCATAAATTGTCTCGTCTCATGAGTTAGGCGTCTTGTGACACCCAAAGTGTTAATACAAATGCAGGTCACTAAATTAGTTGAATTTGACAAAATCTCTTCTTTGCTGCAGAACCCACGCTCTCAGTCAAAGGACTCGGGCGGTAAACTACACATCACCTGGGACAATCCTAAAGAGTTGGAGGTGTACATCTCCAAACTGCAGTCTGCCACTGAGAAACTATCCACGGAAAACAGGAAGCTACGCAAATGGCACACGGACTTCATTGACAAGGTTGTCGATATATCACGTTGGTATTGGACAGAAAGGATTATAACTGTTATGTGTAGGATACTCTTAAATGATTCCAGACTTGCTTGATGCTGAGTGTGTTTCCGCAGGTTGTGACACTGATGAATGTTGACTTGTTGAGACATCAGCAGCGGTGGAAAGAAGGTCTACAGGAGCTCCGTACTGGCTTTTCCACTCTGGAGGCTCAGGTATTTATCGCCACTTTGAAGAAAACAAAACAAAACAGATAAAACGTCATGTTTGTGTGTGCTGGCGTTATGAGACGCAGTTCTAGCATATGCTTGGATATCCGTATAACAGAAAATTAAACAAATGAAGTAGAAACCAATATATATACTGTAGATAAATGTCTTCTTGTAACATTTTGTTTGCTGTCCTTTACCATGAAATCAAATGTACAGTACCACTCCATTGGTTGTACTGTGTACTACTAATCAATTGACATTCGCTAGACTCATTCATGGTACACAAACCTCTTTTTAAATCAGGGCTTTCGATCTGATGACATGCGGGCATGGCGTCAGCACTGGAATCATCAACTCTACAAGGCTCTGGAGCACCAGTACCAGACTGGACTGGAAGCTCTGAACAAGAACCTACCTGAAATACACATTGATCTCACTTTCAAGTTTGTACAAATCTTACTTTTTTGTCTGATTGTGTACATTTGACAAAATAAATGTACCCTCTGTCCTCCCACTGTGTAGACAAGGACGACTGCAGTTCCAACCTTCATTCGAAGAGGTGCGAGCGCGCTATTACAGGGAGATGAAGAGGTTCATCTCAATCCCAAACCAGTTCAAAGGTGTCAGCGCACCGGGGGATCAGGTTATCTTCACTGCTATGATTGACAGGAATGCTTCTGGATTCCTCACCATCTTCAGCAAGGCGGAAGATCTTTTTAGCCGCCTGCAGGCTATCCTACACAAGTACAAGGTACCTTTTATTGATTGTCACGACAGGCCTATGTAGTCAGACATGACATGATGATAATAACGTCTGGTAAACATGATGTCAGTGGGATTAAAAATGCCAGGGAGGGATTTATGGTGTACAAATGTCTTTTATATACATACTGTATATCAGGGGTCTCAAACTCAATTTACTTGGGGGCCACTGGAGCTCGGGTCGGGGTGAGACTGGGCCGCATCAGGTTTTCCAAAAAAAACAAAAACAAAACTCATTTTTTAAAAACAAAAATTTTAACATTTTAACATTCCACTGTTCTCAAATATCTTACTTTTTATTTTTCTACACAAAATAAGATGAAAAATAAATAAACAAATCAAGAATAAAGAAAATCAATCAGTAATAAATAAATAAATATAATAACAATAATAAAACAGCAAATAATAAAAACTTAAGAAACCACATATAGTTGGTGGGTAGACAAATTATTTTTTTCAGATTAAAATGAACAAAGCATTATTAGAGCCCTGTAGACATGACAAAACACGACTATAGTCACATTTATACTCTTTTTATTTACAACATATTGCGCAACTGCAGGGTCTTGAGACACATGCTAACTCGCAAACTAGAGATCTAGCGACCTAAACGGTAGCCTTCAAGTTATTTCCTTTAAACTTAAATAGCCAAAAACTTACCACTTCCACACGGATAGGGAGGATAACTATTAACAGTTATTTAACCTTTAACATGAACATTAATCAAACATAATAGTTTTTTCTGGGTACATGATACCATACAGCATCCATATCAAACTTGCGCGGGCCGCACTAACATTAAACTTTCATATCAAGGCGGGGGCCTCAAACTAGTGTCCGGGCCGCGTGTTTGAGACCCCTGCTGTATATATATTGCAAGGATGAATCATATCAATGTAGTTTTTTTCACATTACATTATATGTTATGTATGCCTTGGTAGAGGTTTGCTTTGCATACTGTACTTTTTAAACTCATGATTACGTTATTTTGTTCCTCAAAAGCACTTCATCGGCATAGAAATAGTGTGCTGTTTTCTTTCAAATATTATACTTCTGTTTTTTTCTGATGTTATTAGCATGTTTCACTTTCCCAAATAGGAAACACTGGAATGCTTCTCCCCCATTTATTTATTTGCAGTCACAAATTTGAAAGGGAAATCCCACTTTCTTTAACTTCTTTTTTGTGAGTCATCATTGTCCTTGGTTTTAAATGTCATATTTAAAAAGCGGAACTGTGTACGTCTTACAGTTTTTTTTTGTTCCATTGTGTTTTGTGTTGTAGGAGTGGGTGGTGCTGGGTCAGGTGGATTTAGAGAAGTTTGTGGAGAAACACCTGAACTCGGTGCAGGATTGGGAGAGAAATTTCAAGGCTTTGAAAGCCAGAGGAAAAGAATTAGAACGTCTGCCGAGGTACGTATAACTCATACAAACCATATTAAAAACAAGATGTCAGTAATATTGATCTCTAAACAGAATAGGCAGCAATTATAGACACAACAATTTACATGTTTTTAAACATTATAACATCTCTATAACAGTATTTCATTATTGTGCAGTTTCAAGTATTTCTTTCTGTTTTTGTCAGCCAGGAGAAGGTGGACTGTATCACAGTCAACTGTGAGCCACTAAAAAGTGCCATTGATGGCCTGATCCAGAGGCTCTTTGACCTCCTGCTAATGTCACTCAGAAAGTCCATACAAGGTAACCACAATGATTGATAACTGGTTCCCAGGGTAATTGAACAGTATGCATCATTAACGTTGTTTGATGACATCCCTTTTTTTTGCTCTGCCTCCTTTAAGGCCACACACAGGACATAGACAGCTTTGTGTCTGAGTCAATGGAGACGTTGTCCACACGACCAGAAAATATTGAAGAGATTAGTGCATCCAGTGGCAAATATAACCAGATAGTTGCCCGCAAACCCGAGGTAAAAGCTCATTAGCCACATACTCAAGAACTTACAATAAAGCATTTTTTTTCAAGTATACAATTGCACTCAAAAGTATTCAACCCTCGTTATCAATTATTAAATTACAGTGCACTTGTGATTGCACCATTGCTTTCTCATTTGAAAACACTGAAAAGTTCTGCGACACATGGAAAGTGACAAACCTTGGCTTTATATGATTAGATTCTACCTCAGTTCAAGTCGATGGAAGAGAAGAATCGTTTGCTGCGAGTAGTATCTGGGGCGGGCCTGGACTCCTTGTCCCCCCTGAGGGCCAAATGGGACAAACTAGAGCTTGTCATGGAGAGCCATCAGCTTATGATCAAAGATCAGGTACAAAGATCAGGCCACACATTTAGTGCAGCTACCTGCAGTATATCTTCCGGTGGTTATTTGTCTTATAATTTCCAATGTACCTCATCCTAAGGTGGAAGTGATGCGGTGTCATACTACTGATCGCATCAATGCCTACAGAACAGATTTGGAGCGTTTCAAGGCCCGCTGGGACCAGCTGAAGCCCAAAGATGAGCTGCTAGAAACTGGTGATCACACTGCCCTCCTTGCCAATCTTCAGACCATCAGGGATAAACAGCAAGAGTTCCAGGAGCTGGAGTTAGTCCGCAATAAACTAATGTAAGGAGTTAGTTTGGAGTTTAGAAAATGCTGTTGTGCTAAAGGAGGCATGGATTCAGATCTAACCATTCTATGCACGCCGTTCCTCCACTTCATCTCTCCGCAGGGACGATTGTGCCTACTTCAACTTGGAGGTTTCAACTTTCCCTTTGGCAGACGAGACGAAACAAGACATGGAGGAGTACAGCCAGATGTGGGGGCTGTACGAGGAGTGGCACCAAGGTTTCACAGAGAAGGCTCAGGAGGACTGGATCTCCTTTAGGTAAAGACATCAGCTCCTCCATGAACAATAGACTTGAACTTTGAACCAGTTTTTTTTCTGTTTTACAGGAGCAAGACATATTTGTTTGAGGAATTTCTTTTTGCGTGGCAGGACAAACTTAGGAAGCTGGACCAACCTACAGCCATTTCTGTTAAATTGCAAGAAGAAGTGGATAAATACAAGGTACACAGTTTAGATTGTTGATGGGAATGTCTTCACTTCAACTAGTTTCTTTGTTTTGTGTTTACATGTTTTAATAAAAACAACAATTTAACAACTTTCCATCTATGTGTTCAGAATATTGTTCCGGTGCTGAAGTATGTGCGTGGGGACCACCTGTCCCAGGACCATTGGTTGGATATGTTCCGTTTGCTTGGTCTTCCAAGAGGGATGACTTTAGAAAGGCTCACCTTTGATGACCTCCTTGCAGTGGCAGATAACATTATAGCAAAGGCCTTAGAGCTTAAGGTACATACATACAATCGAAAATTCACACTTACAGACATGAGTACATTATTATTATTATTAGGGCAAAATGACTAAAATGTCCAGATATAAAGAAGGCACAGTTTTCTTTCAATGGTCATTATTGTTGTAGTAATTATTGTAGTAAGTGATAAGTGACACTAGAGGGCAGATGCAGCAAGAAATTGAAAAGGTCTTCACCCCTCCAGCACTGAAGAAGTTTGACCCGCTTTTCTACATTATGCTGTACACAAAGTGTTTGTAACCAGCAGATATTGGCCATTAGGTACATAATGCTAATAGAAATTATGCTAACTTTGGATACATGAACAATTGATTCCATGCATTCTTGCATCAGGTCAGCTCTCCTGATGTACCCTTGTTGTATTGATTACAGTAAACTAAATTTCAGAATCAAATCAAAGGAGATGTTTATGTTTACATTATAGTAATATATTAGTAAGTTCAAGCTGCTACAAAGTATAGTCCATTAAGAGAACGTGTGTTTTGTGTCTGTAGGATCTGAACAGCCGCGCCCAGGCGGAGGTGACAATCAGAGAAGCCCTGAGAGAGCTGGATTTGTGGGGGGCTGCGGCTACCTTCAACCTCACAGAATACAGTGGCAGCAGCGGCCGCACTCTGACCATCATTAAGGACTGGAAGGATATCGTCAGCCAGGTACACGCACAACCAAATATGCAAAACATGCTGTCATTTCAAGGTAGTGTTTGGCTGCAATAAAGGCTTTCATTCATTCCACATTCACATTAAATATGACCACCCAGCCTTCTGTTTGTGTTGTTGCTGTTTATGGACGGCGCTGTGAAAGGACAAAGGGACAGAGAGAGTTAAAATTTATCCTGAGGGGCTCAGCGAGGTACCGGTTGGTACACCAAATGTTGTGTGTACAGCAGTGTTTCAGCATGCCAACATGGTCTTCTCTCTTTTTATTGAAAATATGTTTTTGTTAGAGGATTGAATGATTTATGAGACTATATTTATCAACGTCCCCACTAGGTCGAGCAACTACACTATTAATTGTTTTTTCATGCACTGTCTTGCATATATTATTATTTGGAATGTACAAGACATACAGCAGATGTGAGCTTTTACAGAATACATAGTGGTCATCTATAATTCCTGCATTTATTGTTTTATTTCTATGTGACATTTAAAATACATAGCTTAAGCACCCTTGAAAATGATTTCACACAAAACAAATCCTTCTGACTGGGTGTCCTTATGAGTGCCCGTGAGCAGACTGAGCTATTGTTCCACTTCATTTTAAATCTGCTTTACCCCCCTTTTGAAAAATCCCTTTGTGAGATGGCAATCAGGGAGATTTATACACCCAGATATCATTTAAAGGCCACTGGATATAGGAGTGTAGTAAATGTATTCAGCAGTGACTTGGTGCCTGAAAGCATGGTGATACTGCTTTGGCTTGTTAGAAAACTACAGTCTGTATTCACAGCAGTTTGTTTTTACTATACACTAATACTTTAGTCTGGGCACCTCATCTAAATGACTGTAATCTAGATTAAATGTAATTGCTTACACACATGTAGCTATCAACAGACCCCATTACTGTAGATGGAATCTTTTGAGTGCAGTCTGTGTCAGCTTTATCACCACTCTGTGTCCATTCAGGTAGGAGATAACCGCTGTCTGCTGCAGTCTCTGAAGGACTCTCCCTATTACCGCAACTTCCACGACAAGGTCAGGTGAAAGGGTGGATTGGGGTTCTTTGGATAAACACTAACAAGCAATACGAATAAAATTTCTACAGTATATGATCATTATATGTACGTCTTTATGTGCAGGTCAGCTTGTGGGAAGTACGACTGTCAGACTTAGACGAATACCTGCTGAGTCTGAATGCCATCCAGAGGCGATGGGTTTATTTGGAGCCTATCTTTGGACGGGGAGCATTGCCCCGAGAGGAGGCCCGCTTCAAACGGGTTGATGAAGACTTTAGGTGACGTGGAGCGTCTGAGGCTTTGTGAGAGGATGGCAGATTTAATTATTAAATCAATTGAATTCATAATTTATCAATTTGTGTTTGGGCTGTAACCCTGTTAGATCACTCTTAGACTCGGGTGTTCATCTTTTCGGACATTTCTATGCTGCATTTTGTGAAGACCCCATGCTGTTAAAACATGACTGTACCCCAGTGCACAAAACAAGGTCCAGAAATGCACGTTGGCAAGAACTGGATTAGACTGTTGGGAGCTAGCAGGTTCTCTCTCAGGTCCATGATCAGTGACAGTTGACCTCACAAAGAAAAAAACACATCCCACAGAAACACTTCTGACATCTTGTAGAAAGTCGAATCAAAAGAGTGGAGGCTGATTATAATTTTTCTGTTTTCACTTCCTGTATTTACTAGGAGTCCAGATACCCTGTAATAATTCACGAGGAAAACATTCTTTATACTACAGGTCCATCATGTCAGACATTCAGAGGGACAACCGAGTCATTTCTCTGAGCTCAAGAGCTGGCATCAGAAACTCCTTGGTCACCATAATGGATCAATTACAGCGTTGCCAGAAGTCACTCAATGAGTTCCTGGAGGTACAGACGCACCAAGAACACAAACACACCACATCCTTACAAACTTTACATTTTCATGTTTATGTGTGACTGTTGTAGGAGAAGCGCTCTGCTTTCCCAAGATTTTATTTCATAGGAGATGATGATCTGTTGGAAATTCTTGGTCAGGCCACAAACCCCACAGTCATCCAGTCACACCTCAAGAAACTCTTTGCTGGTCACATTACTTTATTCTTGAAATTATTTTTTTCTATTAGTGAATACTATTCAAATCCTTACTAATCAATGTATGTTATCTGAACAGGCATCCATAGTGTTGTGTTTGATGAGCAGTGCCAGCACATTGTGGCCATGTGTTCTTTGGAGGGAGAGATGGTACCTCTCAGAAGTACTGTTCTTATCTCCAGCCTTGTGGAGGTAAGCCAGCTATGGTTGGTGCTATTTATGTCAAATAAGCGTGCTACCCATTGTTTCTGAATACATGGCGTTTTTAGGTGTGGTTGAATGACCTGTCTAATGCAATGAAGGGGACTTTGAAGCAAATGCTGTATGAATGTGTGACAGCGGGGAAACAAGGGGAAGTGGACCCCTCTCGTTATCCATCACAAGTATGCATACACACAAAAAACACATTTTCTTAATTTATCTTTTTGTTTCATTTGTAATTCCTGTTATACTGTTTAATTTTTTTGTAAAAAGTATACCTTTTTTTTTTTTTTTTAAAGATTTTATGCCTCGCCGAGCAAATCCAGTTCACGGAAGACGTGGAAAGAGCTCTCAAGGAACAGAATCTGCAGCAGCTGGAGTTGGAACTCAATGCCAAACTGGAACATTACACAACAGTGGACACCACCTCCGACGACCACACAAATACAGGTATGGTGGTTCTACATGCTTTGTGGTGAAATGGGTTGGGCTGCACCGCGGACGAGTGGTTAGCATGCAGGCCTCACTGCTCGGAGACCCGAGTTCAATTTCACCCTCGGCCATCTCTGTGAGGAGTTTGCATGTTCTCCATCTTGTCCATAGGTATGAATGTGAGTGTGAATGGTTGTTTGTCTATATGTGCCCTGTGATTGGCTGGCCACCAGTCCAGGGTGTACCCCGCCTCTCGCCTGAAGACAGCTGGGATAGGCTCCAGCACCGCCCGCGACCCTCATGAGGATAAGCGGTAGAAAATGAATGAAAATAATTGGTCTATCAATATCATAGAGCTTTTAAAATTATTTTCGGACACAAACCTGTCCAACATCCCTCTGTATCTTTTGTACCAACCACATTTCTCACATTATATACCATCTGATTTGCATGTCACCGTCCCAGCTCCATTTGCCCGTTCGTGTGTTTGTGCATATTTATTTATCTTACTTTTAGAAACAGTGGTTGTGTGCAGGGAGCATGTGTATTGAAGGCTTAGCATTGACAGCATCATTAGCCGAGAACATAATCTCATTGTAAAACTGTTAACTGACTGTTTTTATGAGATAATTTTGCAAATAGGATTGTCATCTGATCTGATCAACTTATCTCCTGCTAGCTGATTTAATGCAACCTATGCAATAACTGCACTGACATATGCTTTCATGCATCTTCGATGCCGGTTAAGACAGTTGTTTTGCTTTATCAGAGTAGCATATGTCCATCCATACATCCATATTTTTCCCGCTTTCCGACATCAGGTTAGCAGCCAAAGCAGGGAAGCCCAGTTTAGAGATTATACATCACAGTTTGATGTGTGTAGTATGTGTGTAGACAGTGTAGTAGCATGAATTAACTTGCATGAATTATAACATTTGGCAACAAATATGAGGTGAAATAAAAACACAGGAAAAATACAGTTTAGTAGTCTAAAGAAAGTTAGTGCACGTACACCGCTGTGGCATGTTCACATACCATCGAACAAACTGGGACGGTTCGCCGCTCACCAAAACACAATAGAACAAAGTAAATTAAATTTAAAGTTGATGTTACTGTTTGTGTATTGTTTACTTTGCTTATGCACTATATTTAATTTGTGATTGATCACATTATTTTCTTCATATGGTCTTGTATAGACACTGGTATTCTGCAGCTGAAATTGAAGGCCTTAATTCTGGACATTATCCACAACATCAGTGTAGTGAAGCAGCTGAAACAGGCAGGAGTCAGCAGCCTCGATGCCTGGGCCTGGCAGAAGCAGCTCCGCTTTTACATGGGCCCAGACAAGTGCTGCCACATTCATATGGTGGATGCACAGTTCACCTATACATACGAGTACCAGGTGGGTACGCTTGTTATTCCTGCTCCTGCTCATGTATTCATGTTTTTCTTGCAACAGCTCACCTCCTGGACACATACAGAGGAAAGCTTCTCCTTGAAGCTCTCCTTGAAATTTATTTGGCAGTATATCTGCAAAGATCAAACGTTGCCTCACACTCAATTCCAAACCTTAATCATTGTGCTAAAGCGATTTAAAGCTACATAGCTTAATCCTTTATTTAAGGATGAAGTAGCGGCTTAACATTTGATTCACCATAACTTGTATGCAGAAGTAACAACTAAAGGTCATTTGGTAGACATCTAATTTGACTCATTTTATAGATTTCTGCTTTTCTCTCCTAATTTGGATCAGGATCGAAATGTGCACCTTCATATACTGTATACCCGGATTATGTCTTGTATTGTTTTAATGATCTTTTTCACAGCCATCATTTTGGACATATGGCCAGACACAGAGATTCCATTACATTTTGGACAATGGGGGTTATAATTACAAAGAACTAATTATTATGTTTTATATTATATATTATATTAACTGGCCACTGTGGCCCTGTGATTGGCTAGCGACCGGTCCAGGGTGTACCCCGCCTCTCGCCCGAAGACAGCTGGGATAGGCTCCAGCACCCCTGCGACCCTTGTCACGAAACGCGGTAGAAAATGAATGAATGAATAAAGATTATGTTTTATAATATATATTATATTAACTCGCCACGATGGCCCTGTGATTGGCTAGCGACCAGTCCAGGGTGTGCCCCGCCTCTCGCCCGAAGACGGCTAGGATAGGCTCCAGCACCCCCGTGACCCTTGTGAGGATAAGCGGTAGAAAATTAATGAATGAATGCCCACTACGACTATCAAAAGTATGATCCATCCCTCAAAATCATAATGACCTCCAGTCTGTTTCTTATCCTCCATGAACCAGGAAGTACGCTGCTAACTAAATAACAGATAGATGGACATACAAAAATACACTCCACAATGTTTTTTAAGTATGGTCTCTACTAAGTGACATTCTAATTATATGTGGTCATTACAGAATTGATTAAAAAATTGGTACCTATAATTAAACCATATCCCATCCCAAAGTTTCATTTTCAGATGGCCCAATATATTATCATTAAGAAAATAAGGAAATTGCAATAAATGTATTAATTTCAATTCTATTGATTGTTGTCATGCTCACATTCATTCATTCTTATATTCATTCCATCCATCCAAACTTGGCTGGGAAGCTTTACATTACGCTACTTTGTCAATAACACATGCATAATCATACTCATATTCATAATAAACGCAATGTACAGTATTTCCACGATGCATACTGGGGGTCTGCTAAATATATGGACAAAAGCAACACTGATCACCCAACTGATCCCATTACGATGCATACTGCCACCTACAGTCCTATTCCTATGATGTGTTTATAGTCAAGGGCCATCAAGTGGCACCAAATCTATTTGTGGAGGGTTTAATTTAATTGTGGCTGATCGCTACCAATAAATGAATGCATGGAAAACACTGATCATGAATACAGATGCTGAATTCTACATGTTGTGAAAAAATGTATAACCATTTGGGGGAGCTGTTTATTTAAGAAAATAATGAATGTACATGAAAATATGTTAAAAATGACTCTCTGTCATTTTCTTTTATATATTTAATATTTTATTTTATTGTATGCATTTTATTCATCCACCTAATGATATCGTATAAACATCCCGTCGGTTTTGGTCTCACTTTTTTCTGTTCTCCTCCTGTTTCTCAGGGTAATGCAGCAAAGCTGGTGCATACTCCGCTGACTGATAAATGCTACCTGACTCTGACTCAGGCTATGAAGATGGGGCTCGGTGGAAATCCCTATGGGCCAGCTGGAACAGGCAAGACTGAGTCTGTCAAAGCACTGGGGGGCCTGTGTGGACGCCAAGTGTTGGTATTCAACTGTGATGAGGTAAAACATGCTTTTAGACAGTGTGGGGAAACATCCAAACATCCATACTTAAAAATACCAGGCTTTTGCAAACTAAATTGTGGAAATTAGTTGCCAGTTATCAAACTAAAAAGCGATCATCAATGAGGCATGTAGTTTCTTTGCAAAACAATTTTGGATTCATATTTGTTGTAGTTAATTCCGGTGTTTTATCCATTCGTTTTCTATGCCGCTCGTCCTCACCAGGGTTGCACTTGCCGTAGCCTAAAAACATTGACACATGAAGATAAACAGTGATACATGTACTATATGCTGTACATTTGATTTGTATTATAATGTTTTTATAAATTTATTACCAATGTAGGGTCAATGATGAGATGTATTTTCTGTGGAAGAAACTACCTTTTTTTTACCAATCTGTAAATTGCAGGGTTGTGAATGCTGAATTGCCGCTGTACATCAAATATGCTCTGCTCTGCATATTTGATGGATATAAAGCATAGATCAAATGTGCCTGTATATGTATATTTGACCAGCTATAGTTTTCCCTATAAACCCGTTTAAAGTAGATGTATGACTTCAATAGGAAGAGCAAATAATTGGCTATTTTCTTTTGTGGCTTTCTTCCCCAGGGCATTGATGTGAAATCAATGGGACGAATTTTTGTGGGCCTGGTGAAGTGCGGTGCGTGGGGCTGCTTCGACGAGTTCAATCGTTTGGAGGAGGCAGTGCTATCTGCAGTTTCCATGCAGATTCAAGCCATTCAGGACTCTCTTAAACATCAAAAAGCCACATGCGAACTCATGGGGAGGGAGGTCAGTGAATAAGAACAGATGCAATCCCATTTAATGTTGCACAAACAAATGCTTAGTCCATTATGCGTCTTATTGCCGTTGTTGCTCAATGATTCTCTTTTTCTTATTCAATGGCTTTTTATGGCTTTGTACTTTAACAAATACTGTGCAGGTCTGTTTTTAGGCGACTTTTTAACTCACATGGCGAGTAATTTGTCTTACGTTCACTCATTTCTTGGGACTTTCAGCAATTAACCATCCTTTTATATTTTATTGCCAAGCAACCTTATAGTTATTTTGTCCTTATCCTAGGTGGATTTGGACCCAAACTCTGGAGTGTTCATCACACTGAATCCCGCAGGAAAAGGATACGGAGGCCGACAGAAGCTCCCAGACAACCTAAAGCAGCTTTTCAGGCCTGTGGCCATGACCAGACCTGACAATGAACTTATTGCCGAAGTCATTTTGTACTCTGAGGGCTTTAAAAATGGAGAGATACTGGGTGGAAAACTGGTCGCAGTCTTTAACCTGGCCAGGTACAAGTTGTACTCAGTTGTGCTGTTAGTGTTTGTTGTATTTTTAAATGACCCGTAACAGCATTGGAGTCTATTGATTCTGTGAGAAACTTATGTTTGCACTGAACTCAGAGCTGCAGTCACTTTGCCTTTTTTTTTTTTTTATGTCTAGAGAGCTGTTGACCCCACAGCAGCACTACGACTGGGGTTTGCGTGCTTTGAAGACAGTGCTAAAGGCCTGTGGTAGTTTGCTGCAGCAACAGAGGAGAAGCCATGACAAGGACAAGAGTGAGACTCACTATGAATAGTTTTAATATATGAAAAATTGCAATATTTCCGTGACTTTAATTCAAAGGTGAAATCACACATTTTGTGACCTGGAGCCACATTCACAGCTATAAAAACTGCAAAGTGTAAAATTATCAGCAGTGGAAAATATATCTGACTAACGTGAGAGCGCACAATAGAAGCAGAGTAGTCTAATTTAGTGTCTGAAAAGCAAACAGTCTCTTGGAGGACAGCAGGGGTTATGCATGAGTGTGCAAATGGTTCTATTGAGCACCGCTTCTCTGTCTGTATTGTCTTTGCCCTCCAAACATCAATTGACTCAAACTCTTAAAACTTTTTCAGAGTAACCTCAGGCTATAATTTGTCACCGCTTTGCTATACTGTTTTCTATCTTTTTCTCTCTGCCACTCGTATCCTTTCTCTCTTTGCTTAAATCCCAATTCCTTGTGGCCTACCACCCAGTCTTTATCTGCCTCACACACTCTTGTCCACACACAAACAAACACTGCATGCCCCTCCTGTGTGGCGATGGTTCCCCGAGCCTCTCGTGCTTGGCTCAGTGTGTAGTCTGGCCAAGTATTCAAATGGACTACTTCTTCAATTGTTGTGTTTTCCACTTGTTCATCCAGAAACTTGACATTGGATTGAAAATGTTTCTTATGTGTATGCAGTTCAAGAGAGCAATCTGGTGGTTCAGGCACTGCGACTTAACACCATGTCCAAGCTGACGTTTGCTGATAGCTCACGCTTTGATGCCTTGCTGAGGGACGTCTTCTCCGGGGTAAATTTCACTGATGTTGAGGACATGACCCTTACGCAGGCCCTGGAACAGGTCTACAAAGAGAGCCGACTGGAGCCTATACCTACTCAGGTTTGTGTGGTTGGAAGACCATTGCTCATGCCTCTTTTAGAACTGCTTCACACATATTCCCCAATGATTAAATAGTAAAGTTCTGAACATACAAATTTCTTGCCAGCGGGATACCTTGATGGATTGGTGGCGCTAAAATGAAGTGATAAATAAATGTGTGCGTGTGTGTGTGTGTAGCTGAAGAAGGCACTGGAGCTGAATGAGCAACTGAGACAGCGTATGGGTGTAGTGGTTGTGGGGCCAAGTGGAGCAGGGAAGTCTACTCTGTGGAGGATGCTCCGGGCTGCTCTCAATAAGACAGGCAGAGTGGTGAGTGATTAATACTCTTCTTTCACCCCTTTGAAACCAACATGTTCTCATTTTGGGGGTAGCCATTCATCTTAGTCAATATGCCAATTTGTTTTGACACATTTCAGTTATGTTTTTTTATTTCTTTTGGTAGGTAAAGCTGTACACAATGAATCCTAAAGCGATGCCTAAACAACAACTTCTGGGACACATTGACATGGACACCAGAGAGTGGGCTGATGGTGTCCTGACACATAGTGCTAGAAATGTGGTTAAAGAATCCCAGGGTAAGAAAATCTGTATGCTTGCATTTTATTTGATGGGGTATACACTAAACGTTTCAGCAACCATTTTATTATATCTTCTCAATGGACAATACTATAAAAAATTACTTGAAACTTGCATATAACTTTATAAGTCAACACACAGCTGTTATTGTCTAAATAGCTGGCAACATAAGTCAGTACAGCTCACAGTGAACATGTCCAAATTGTGTCTAGCACTGCATTAGTCCTCTTGGGCATGGCACTGACCAGATCTTGTTACCAGAATTCTCTTCCATCCCTCCATGATGACATTACAGAGCCGCTGGATGTTAGATTCCTGCTTCAGAATATCACCATACATGTTGGAATCCACGTTTCCATAAATGAACCGCAGCTCTCCCCAGTACTCATGCAACTCCAGACTATGAGGCTACTGCCACCATGATTGACTGTAGGCAACACTTGGTAGTAATGGCTGTGTGTAAGCAAATGTATACTGCTATGCAAGCTGAACACTGACTACTGAAGTTCTACATTGATATACTGTACTATGATATAGTATATACTATGATATACTAGTCGTTTACTATACTACATTTCTCATTTCTTATGCAATTTCCTTTGTTAGATGTAAGCTCCTGGATTGTGTGTGATGGTGACATCGATCCAGAGTGGATTGAGAGTCTGAACTCCGTGCTGGATGACAATCGCCTGTTAACCATGCCTAGTGGAGAACGCATCCAGTTTGGACCGAATGTCAACTTCCTGTTTGAGACTCACGACCTGAGCTGTGCTTCTCCGGCGACGATATCTCGCATGGGCATGATCTTTCTCAGGTCAGTGAGTTGCGAACAATTTTAAATAGTTGTAATGATACAATGATTATAGCTAGTAACCGTCCATATTCCAATACAAACCCGGCTGATGTCTCTGGAGACTTGCCATACATTTATCATATTTGTAACACTTCAGATGATTTACACTAAAGTGTAAATTAACAAGGTCCTCAGCTGTCCTCATTGTAACATAGGTTGAATATATTATGCTCAGACTATTATTGTCTATTATTATTACTACTATTATTATCATAATATTGCATTACTCGTACAAATTTTAGATTGCTTTTTTGCTAATATTAACACTTTTTTATTTGAAAAAAATTGTAATTGTGACTTGTTTCTCATAATTCTATTTTTCCTAATTCTAATGTCCCCTTTGGTTCTTTAGTGATGAGGACATAGATGTAGCTGCTTTGGTGAAATCATGGCTCTGCAATCAACCAGAGGAGTCTCGCTCTAATTTAGAGAACTGGCTGGCGGATTACTTCCAACGATCTCTGGACTGGGTCTTCAAACAGGTAACCTTCGTTTTGCCTCTGCGATATACACCCACCCGACACTTCGGTGCAGACACCTACACTGTCTAATGAGTTCAAATTCCCCTTCCTCAGGAAACAAAATAAAATAATGTTCACCCAAGTGCTAAAATCACCTCTTAGTATGATACAGTCCAGTTCTATACAACCACAATAATAAACATATTGTTACATTAATTCTTCCCTGACTCTATGACTCAAACGTCAATTATGCATGGACTATACTTTCATGGTTTTGTCATGTGTTATGTGATGTTATTTGTGGCTGTAATCTTCTTGAAAATGGGTATTAACAGCCATTTATCTTGGAAACTGTGTCCAATTCTTCTGTTGTTCTTTTCTTCCATGAGAATGACTTTGTGGTGGAAACCAGCCTGGTGGGCACAATATTCAATGGCCTGTCTCATCTCAACGCTGTGACTGAGCGAGGTCAGTTCATCATCGGCCTTCTCAGAGGGTTAGGAGGAAATCTCAATCTGAAAACAAGACAAGATTTTGCCAAAGAGGTGAGCACTTCCATAATGCTGTGTGTGTAGAAGTATGGATCTATGGACATTGAAGCTGAATAAATGTTGAATGTCCTGTTTGTGTATTTGTCTAGTTGTTGAGCTGGGCAAGAGAAAGCCCACCGAACATGAGGAAGCCTCTGGATACCTACTTTGACCCTGACAGCGGCCACCTTGCATCGTATACATTCCAGCGCCCTGATAGTCTCACGCTGGAGCATCTCTCCCATTCACATTCTTTGCCTGTTATTGAGACTCCAGACATGCAGAGGGCACTGCATTGCTTCTCCCCATGGCTCACCGCTCAGCACAGACAACCATTCATGGTGGTGGGACCAGAGGGTTGTGGGAAAGGGTAACTGCACACATGTAAAAATACACTGAAAAATACCAACACTGACCAGATACATCTACATAGATATCACATCTTTCACAAAAATGTTTCCTTTTTCTCTGAAAAAGTCAAAATAGACCCTCTTTTCATTTAAATTTTTCATTGTCAACAATCATCGACGAAACATTTAAAAGATGATATTGCTTTCTGTGCCATCTAGAATGCTCTTGCGCTTTGCTTTCTCACGGCTGCGCTCCACCCAAGTGGCCGTGGTCCACTGTAGCGCCCAGACCTCATCCCGCCACGTCCTCCAGAAGCTCAGTCAGACCTGCCTGTTACTCAGCTCCAACACCGGTCGAGTCTTCAGACCCAAGGACTGTGAGAACTTGGTTCTCTACCTAAAAGACATCAACCTACCAAAACCTGACAAATGGGGGACCAGCAACCTCACAGCCTTTCTTCAACAGGTACACCGTTTATAAAGAATATGTCATATAAAATATAACACGCAGTAACTCATTCACAGGATTAAGAATCATTTCATTGAACAGATGATTTAATGAACTGTTATACCTATCCCCATTTACTAAATTAATTAAATGTCTAGGCCAGGGGTCTCAAACTCAATTTACTTGGGGGCCACTGGAGCTAGGGTCTGGGCGAGACTGGGCCGCATCAGGTTTTCAAACCCCCCCCCCCCCCCCCCCCCCGCATTATTGCTGCATTAAAACGCATTATTAAAAACAGAAAAATGAATAAACTTTGCTTTGGTTTCGATTTTCTACAAGAAAAGCTCTGATAAAACATTCCACTGTTCTCAAATATCTTAATTTTTATTTTTCTGCACAAAATAAGATGAAAAATAAATAAACAAATCAAGAATAAAGAAAATCAATCAGTAATAAATAAATATAATAATAATAAAACGGCAAATAATAAAAACTTAAGAAACCACATATAGTTGGTGGGTAGGCAAATTATTTTTTTCAGATTAAAATTAACAAAGCTTTATTCGAGCCCTGTAGACATGACAAAACACGACTATAGTCACATTTATACTTTTTTTATTTACAACATATTGCGCAACTGCAGGGTCTTGAGACACATGCTAACTCGCAAACTAGAGAGCTAGCGACCTAAACGGTAGCCTTAAAGTTATTTCCTTTAAACTTAAATAGCCAAAAACTTACCACTTCCACACAGATAGGGAGGATAACTATTAACAGTTATTCAACCTTTAACATGAACATTAATCAAACGTAATAATAATTTTTTCTGGGTACATGATACCATACAGCATCCATATAAAACTTGCGCGGGCCGCGCTAACATTAAACTTTCATATCAAGGCGGGGGCCTCAAACTAGTGTGTTTGCCGCGTGTTTGAGACCCCTGGTCTAGGCTATTGTATTCAAATGTTATTAGTTTCCTAACGGTTTATTCCTCTGACCCTGTCCAGGTTTTAACATATAAAGGGTTCTATGATGAAAATCTGGAGTGGGTGAGCCTGGAGAACATTCAGGTGGTGGCCTCAATGTCAACAGGTGGTGCGGTCGGGAGCCATTCTCTCACATCTCGCTTTTCATCAATAGTCCGCATCTGTACCATAGAGTAAGTATTATACTACAGTGCAGTAGTCATATCACCTTCATTATTTTTATTTCCTCTCCTCTGCCATTCTTGCCCTCCCCTCCCTCCTCTACACTCCCAACTGCTTTTGGTGCATCTACCCTTAGCTATCCAGACCGTGAACAGCTGCAGACTATCTACTCAGCCTATCTGCAGCCAATTCTCCAACACAGTTTGGGCAGCCAAGCGTCCTGGGCCAGCACAGGGAAAACACACCAGCTGGCTGGTTCTCTGGTGCAGCTCTATGAACAGGTACCAAATTGGACAGACACTTATGTTAACATCTATATTTGTGGCAACAACCTTGCCTCTCTAATGAGTCAACATTCAGGAATAGGAACACATCTTGACCTTTAAACTATAAAGAATTGCACTGCAACATTACGGCGCGCTGTCTTGTAATAAGCGGAACAATACTCCAAGCATTGTCATGGCACATCTACTGAATCTACACCTCATGTTGTGTTATCATGTGCCTTTTTATTAATATTCCCTACACCCACTTTAAACAAATTTGGTCTCTTTTTAGGCTTTTCGGTCAATTAATTTGCTAATTGCATGTTTGTGTCTGGGGTTGCACGGCGGCGGAGTGGTTAGCGTGCAGGCCACACAGCTAGGAGACCCAGGGGAGTCTGGTTTCCGCCCACATTCATGCTAGGTTAATTGTGCATAGGTATGAATTGTTGTTTGTCTATAAGTGCCCTGTGATTGGCTGGCGACCAGTCCAGGGTGTACCGCTTCAGTACCCCTGAAGACAGCTGGGATAGGCTCCAGCACCCCTGCGACCCTCGCAAGGATAAGCGGTAGAAAATTAATGAATGAATAAACATTTTTGTCTTAATAAACCGTATCATCATACAGGTGAAAGCCAAGTTTACAGTAGATGACTACAGTCACTATCTTTTTACACCGTGTATCCTGACGGAATGGGTCCTCAGCTTGTTGCGATATGACCTCACTGCAGGTAAACAAACACACGGTCGACTCTTTATAAGTGACTCAGTTGGCTACACTATTTTTTTTCATTTGTGCTATTTATTCAGCTCAATCAGATGTGACTGATAGCGTGCTTGAGGTGGTAGCACACGAGGCCAGGAGGCTCTTCAGAGACCGTCTGGTTTCCTCCAAAGATCTTCATGCATTTGATAACATGCTCTCCGCCATCATCCGTGGCGACTGGAGCTCTGACGCTCTCGACAACATGGCTGGTAGGAAGTCGCTTTCTCTCATGCACTTATATCATTTTATACCTACACATAAAGACATGTTTTAGGCTCAAATAGTTTGAGATGATATTCTTTGGAAATGCTAGGACACAAAATGTATACGATACAAAAATTGGCTTTTATGTCTCTGGTAGGCTACCCAAGACATGCAGTTACAGTATATGATTACATTTGTGAAAAAAAATAATAATAATAATACATTTTATTTGTATAGCGCTTTTCAAAATACTCAAAGACACTTTACAGAAGAATGGAGTTGAATAAAGCAAGTAAACAGAATAGAACACACACCAAAATACAACATTCATTGGTTAATACCCAGTTAAAAGCGGTTCGGGGCAAAATGATCTCACAATAATGTTGACAATAATATTATCAGTAATAATTAGTGGGGTAATCCTCTGGCAACATTTGTTATTGTGACAGATCTAAGTGATGCATTACCTATTTATTGATTATGTTGAGTATATTTTGTCTGGCTTGTCATTGACTGTCTACACATTTGAAAATCTCATCCCACCCCCTTGTTCCAGATGGTTTCTATGTGACGTGGGGTGTGTCTGAAGGAGTTGTAATGACTCCAGGCCAGTCTCTTCCTCCTCACGGTAAACAACTGGGACGTCTGCATTCTGCTGACCTCAAGCAAGTAATTCAGAAGGTACACAACAGTATGTTTTTTGTTTGTTTGCATAATAATTTCATGTCACAGCTGTACACTTTTACAACACCATTGCCTCTGTGTATAAGGGGAATAACGTTTTTCTTTAAGGATAGCTACTAGGTGTGTTGCAAGATCTCGCCAGATTAAAAGTCAGCTGTGATAGGCTCCAGCACACCTGTCACTCAGAATAAAAGATAAACCAATGAATGTTCAGTCTTTTGTTTCTTAGTGTATGTGAGTGTTAGACAATGACAGAGTTTGGGCCCCTACTACACGTGTTTGTATCTCCCCCTCCCTAGGGACTAGTGCTGTATAGTCGTGATAACAGAGAGCTGGACCTCCTTCTCTTTTGGGAAGTGTGCGACTTTGTGTCGAGGCTGGATCGCGTGCTGAGCCGACCAGGTGGTTCGCTGCTTTTGGCAGGTCGGAGTGGAGTTGGGCGGCACACAGCCACATTCCTGGTGTCGCACATGCACACGTATCCCTTGTTTACCCCAAAGATCTCCCGGGGTTATTCCCTTAAAAATTTCAAGAATGATCTCAAGACGGTACGTGTATTTTATTGACACAATTTGGACATTTGATGTTGACATCAGTTGATACACCAAACGTCACATCTACAGTATCCATGTTCTGTGTATTGGTAGGTGATGCAGTTGGCAGGAATAGAAGGGCAGCAGGTTGTTTTTCTGTTGGAGGATTATCAGTTTGTCCACACTGCTTTCCTGGAGATGATCAACAGCTTGCTCTCATCTGGTACTGTATTGTGTTTTTGCTATTAATTTTATAGAGAATGATCTAACTTGAAGGAGTTTGCAAAAGTTTGCATTTCAAATGACGTGTTGGATGTGTTGTTAGGTGAGGTTCCTGGGCTGTACACCCCGGAGGAACTGGAACCTCTCCTCTCTTCCCTCAAAGATTCTGCTTCCCAGGATGGATTCACTGGACCACTCTACAACTACTTCTCCTTCAGTATGCTTTATAAAGCTTTACCTTTTTTTGGACGATCTATTCTGCTGTATCATTGTCCTGTATTTGTCTCCATTGCCCCTCTTCTCCTGGAAACAAGTGTACCATAGAGATACTGCAGTGTCACTGATGTTTAGGCTGTTGCCAGGGAATTTAATCAATAGCTTTATTATTGTTAAAGTCAAAGCACTCAAGAGCATCCAGCTAACTCTCACTACTCAGGTCTGCGAGAGAGCTAAAGGCTAAATGGGACAATATAGCATGAAGAAACAACAGTACGTTTTATGAGTAATTGTATATGTTTCTGCTCATCTTTCTGCGTCATCTCTCCCAGGAATCCAGCAGAACCTTCACATCGTTCTAATAATGGACTGCTCTAATCCCAACTTCACTATTAGTTGTGAGAGCAATCCAGCTTTTTACCGCGAGTGTTCTGTCCAGTGGATGGAAGGATGGTCTGAAAGTAGCATGAAGAAGGTCAGAGGATAATAATAACAATAACAAAACATTATGAAAATTTACATTATCCAAAAATTGTATGTGTGTGTGTATATAAATAACGCTTAATAATAACAGAGCGGTAATTAAAGGTTTCTCACTAAAACCTATTTCATCTATAATTTTAAAGAATCAGGTTCAAAATTGTGATATTTATTTTCAGATTCCCGAATTGTTGCTTGCAAAGACGAGTCCCGATGGAGAGAATGACGCCAAAAAGAAGACAAGTACCAGAACTTTTATTTACTCTATACATTTTGTTTATTGTTCCACTTAATGTTATCTATTATTATTGCGTATAACATGTGATTTAACCCGCTGGTAACTGACCATTTTCAAAATCTTAATTGATTTTTGACTTTCTTCTGACTTCAAGGAAATGAATGACAATTGTAATGATCTGATGTTATGATCGCCATCAAAAAGGCTGTATAACAATATATGAATGATATAAGTTTTTTATTGAACAAACAAAATGTTTTGCCACTAAAACACTATTTGTGACTTTATTATCAAATCTGGCATAAATCTGAGTGTTGTTTGTTCTCTATTCTGTTGTTGTTTTGCAGGTTCAGGTCAGCAGGAAGACGTAAGCCGTCTGTTCCTGATGGTTCACGAGTCATGTAGACAACATGGCGCCACACCAAGCCAGTACATGGCCTTTCTACACCTTTACAATGCCATATATGGCCGGAAGCAGATGCAGCTCACAACGAGACAACAACATCTGCAGGTATGATATGTGTGTATCTACAGTATGAATATATTAGAATATAAAGTTAAAACGACAGGATTATTAATACTTTCTCTGGATACTTTTATTGTCCTATCACAATATATAAGGTCTGTTTTAAATATACAAATCAGAAGTAACAATGACATGTGTTTACAGGCTGGTGTGTCAAAGCTTAATGATGCCAAGGCTTTGGTTGATGAGCTGAAGAGGCGGGCTGCAGAGCAGAGCATACTGCTGAAGACTAAACAACAAGAGGCTGATTCTGCTCTGCAGGAAATCACCAACTCCATGCAGGTATGTGATTTGATTTGCAAATATTACACTTTGCGGACGGCACAATGGTGGTCATGTCCTTCATTGTCCTCTGCAACTTAATCTGTGCTTCTCTCCTTTTGTCTTCTCTGCAAATATTCTGTATTTTCCAGCTGTGGACACTTGTGTTTGTTTCATTTCATCCCATCTATCATATTCTCTCTGCACATACTAATATTTTCATGTATTATTTCACGATGAATGATAATCTCTATTTAGAATGGAAGCAAGAAACAGGAGATGGATACCTTTGACCTTTAGCCAGCAAGTCAAGTCGGTTTCATCGATATAACACCAATCCAACAGAAGTTATTTCAAGGCACTTTCATAGACCTAATACATTAGAGTAAAACAACCTAAAACTACACGAGCAGGAACTTTGGCAACACAGACAAGGAAAATGGCCCTCTAAAAAGTAAACCATAAATGGATTGACAAGGGTTGGGGGGGGGGAAAGTAGCAGTTTGGGGATCAATAGTAATTTTTAAAATATCCCTGGCCAAAAGGGGAGCGTGCATGGAGCACTGAGTGGAAAGGAAAAATTACGTTTCAGGAGGGAATATGGCATAAGGGAAATAACAATACAGGATAGCAGATGGAAATACATGCTAGGTTAATTGGCGACTCCAAATTGTCCATAGGTATGAATGCGAATGTGAATGGTTGTTTGTCTATATGTGCCCTGTGATTGGCTGGCGACCAGTCCAGGGTGTACCCCGCCTCTCGCCTGAAGACAGCTGGGATAGGCTCCAGCACCCCCCCTTGACCTTCGTGAGGATAAGCAGTAGAAAATGAATGAACAACAAAATTACATATCATTTGGACAATTTCAGATTATATGTGGTGATTTATGATGCTTTGATTTATATCCAACTAGTGTTTTTATTTTATTTTTTTAATCCATCAAAATGATTTATTTTTGCCTCTCCAGAATGCCAGTGACCAGAAGGCAGAGATGGAAAAGATTCAAGCGAGGATGGCTCAAGAAGTATCCAAGATTGAAGAAAGAAAGGCCAAAATAGATAATGAACTGAAGGAAGTAAAGGTAAGATTATTTTCTTGATTTGTGTCTGCAGAAATATTCATACCAACAGCTGCCTCCCACAGTGGCTTAGTCACACTTACATACTGTTGATTTTATTTTTATTTTTTTTAGCCTTTAGTGGATGAGGCGATGCATGCGGTGGGAAACATCAGGCCTGAAGCTCTGTCCGAGATCCGTTCACTCCGCATGCCACCGGATGTCATTCGGGACATTCTGGAGGGGGTACTGAGACTGATGGGTACCTTTGACACCTCCTGGGTCAGCATGAAGAGGTGAGCTGCGGTGAGAGTGTGAGGAATGTCCTTAAGGGGCTAATTAAAAGTAATAAAGATGTTACACTTGCACATTCAATCCTCATTTTTATTTGGTTTCTTTTTCCTCCCACCTCCTTAGCTTCCTTGCTAAGCGTGGTGTGAGGGAGGAAATAGCCACATTTGAGGCCAGGAACATTACCCCCGAGATTCGACACAGTGTGGAAGAGCTGCTTAACAGGAACAGAGCCTCCTTTGACCCCAAGGTCATTTATTATACACACATTTATTAACACACTTGGAAATACTGTACCGATTGCTATTCAACTGATAAAGCTGTTTCTGACTTGTCATTCTTCTGTCATGGCCAGAATGCAAAACGGGCAAGTGCAGCGGCTGCCCCACTCGCTGCCTGGGTCAAAGCCAATGTCCAGTACTCCCATGTACTACAGAGGATTGAGCCTCTGGAGCGAGAGCAGGCTGGACTAATGGAGTAAGAACATGCACACACTACTCATAGATAGACATTGAGTATACTGATATACTATATATACTTTATACTGAAGTACGGTAATTAAAACTAGTGCTAAACTCATTGTGTTGAACAAAAACTGTATTGTTCATTGTGGTGACATTGTTTTTACTTTTATTCCATGTTAAATAACCTGTTTGTAGCAAAGTGTATGTACTGTAGTATAGTAGTGAGTTTTACAACTATACATGCATGTGGTTGCATTCTCACCAGTGAGTCCTGTTGTTGTTAATGGGATTTTTTTTTTTATCCAGCAACCTAAGGAAAACAGAAAGCAGGAAGAATAAGCTTGAGAACCAACTCAACTCAGTTGGAGCCAAAGTGAATGAGCTCAAAGAGAAGTATGAATCCTGCTTGTTACATTTCTGCCAGTGATACTGAAATATCGATAACTTCCAAAACCAACTCTTCATGCACTGAAATCAATTCTCAAAATATTGATACTTACGATACTTCGGTCATTTGAGTTAAAAAAAAAAAATTCTGTTGAAATATTGACGAATCTTAAGCCGAACAATGTGTGAATTGTGAATAAGGTTTTAATAAAGTAGTTCATAATAATTAATCATTAATTTTAATGATTTCACCACAAAGCTGTGATGAGACCAGCCATGTTGTTTGGTCTAGCGACAATGCCACTCAGGAAAAGACAGGAAGCAGAACTGCAGATAGAAGAGATGAGGATGCTGAGGTTCTCATTGGGAGTGACCAGGATGGATAGGATCAGGAACGAGTACATCAGAGGGACATTACATGTTAGAGACCTTGGAGATAAAGTTAGAGAGGCCAGACTGAGATGGTTGGGACATGTCCAGAGGAGAGATAGTGAATATATTGGTAGAAGGATGCTGCCAGGTAGGAGGTGTAGAGGAAGACCAAAGAAGAGGTTGAGCGAGACAGATGCAAAAGACAGGGTTGCATGGAGGCAATTGTGGCAAACCCTGAGGCTAAAAGCCGAACGAGAAAGAAGAAAATGTCATTATTTTACGTATTTTCTTTTTTTCTTTTTTTATGATTAAAATACCATTTTGACATACAGTGCTGTGAAAAAGTCTGGGCACACTTAAATGTTTCAGATCATCAGACAAGTTTCAATATTAGTCAAAGACAACACACTGACTACAAAATGCAGTTTTTAACTGAAACATTTTATTATTAAGGGAGAAAAAAATGCCATTTGTGGATAATGGCTCTCACCGTGGTTGTCTGGAGTCCCAAAGCTTTAAAAGTAGCATGCATGTATGACCTTGGTGTGGACTTCACACAGAGTTTTTCGACCTCACATGATAACCTATAGAATGAAGCAGAAACAACATTACAGAAGAAGTAAATAGTTGCTTAAAAGGAACATTTCTTCTTAAACTCACACCTGAGTGTCCATCATCTTCTTTGGAATGCAGTCTTCATGTTGCAAGATGGACACGCTCCACGTCAGCCTTGCATCCTTGAAAAAAAAAAAAAAAAAATGTTACTGCCTGTTAACTCACTGACTATCCTTGTCATTGAGGGCATAAACAATCACTGCTGAAGGGCAGACTTCTTCCCCTCTTAAAATGCACTGGACCATGATGATTGCAAATTCCAAAGGTCAATAATATACTGCGGATGACAGTAACACCTAAGTATTTTTACTTTCATGTAAGATCCTTAACATGTACTTTTCAATAAGCCATTCTTCTTTTCACTGCACCAATGAAAATACTAATAGAGCCCACAAGACCACTCAAACATGACAGTATATTTTTTGATGTAGCACTTATAGATGTCGTTCCTATTTTTCTGTTAGGTTTCAGTGTCACACTGCAGAGGCAGCTAAGCTGGAGGCCGAGGTGACAAAAGCTCAAGATACAATCAATGCTGCCGAACAACTGATTTCCCAACTGGACGGAGAACATAAGCGGTGGAATGCACAGGTTGTGTAAAAAGTATCGATGCTTTTATTGGTGTTATGGCCACTTTAGAGGAAAATTGAAACGTAAAACGACTTGGTGCTGACAAGCCGATGGCTCTGGATGTCTTAGGTCACATCTTTGGCTGTTTAACACCTTACTACAGCATCTGTCTGTGCCTTAATTAAAACACTCAATCTCATTTTGACACACAAACACCCTCGCTGCCTCACACTCACAGTGAATGAGTTCACTGTCTCCGTAGATTTATCTTACCCTGACACTTAAACACATGTAAGTTTCACACTGCATGGCTGTTTTGGTTAGCTTCATATTATCTTAATGCTTTCTAATTGCCTTACTCTGCTTGGGAGAAAATTGGAAATGTGCATGCAGTAGTTAAGGTTATGAGAAATTCAGATAAAATGTAGGTATTATTAGATAAAACATCCGTATGCACAGATTACCTTAAAAATCAACACATTTTAAGTGTAGAGCACTGAAAAGAAACATACCAATTTTACCTTAGATATGTTTGGGATATCATAAAAAAGGTCAAATTGATGATAGATGGTTTAGTATCATCTCGGCTCTCGTTCTCACAGCTGTTGTTTATCTTTATTTCTCTTTTAGATGTCTGAGATCAAGAATGAGTTGGATACACTCCCCATGAGAGCAATGCTTGCTGCAGCCTTCATCACCTATTTGTCTGCAGCTTCTGAAGATCATCGAAGACATTGTCTGGAAACTTGGATGTCTCACTCAGGACTGCAGAGTAAATATTCTTTTTGCATTAAACAATATCTAATTGACACCTTACGGACAATGTTATGCAGTTTTGCCAAATTCTCAGTAAGAAATGTAGCTTTCCGCTGTCATAGAAGTCTTAAGATGATGCTGTCAGCTAATTTGCATATAATTTCCGTATGATGTTGGAACAGATGTTGTCGGAAAAAAATCAAAAGACAATGAACTGAGTAAAAACACCTGAATTATGTTTACAACTACAAATAAACCTTGTTTTTTTATTTTAAATTGGTCTGATCTGTGTGCTTTAGTCCATATACTGTATAAAATAAGTTCAACTTTCAGCCGTATTATTTGTCCTGAAATTGATCACTAGAATAATTTATGTGTGTTTTTTTGTGTTAGAATTTGACTTCAGGTCATTCCTGTCCTTGGAGAGTGAACAGTTGATCTGGAAGAGTCAAGGGCTGCCGTCCGATGACCTGTCCATGGAGAATGCTATTGTCATCCTACAGGTACGGAATCCATTTTTGTTCTGTATTTTTGACTTGACAACCACATTAGCATAATTAAGCACTTGACTCACAAATATTACAGTAGATGTTTCATTCTTCTTGTCTTCCGTTCCTCAGTCCATCGCATCTTCTGTGCCGTTTTGGAATGTTTTTGTGCAAAGTAGTAAACAATATAAATACTCATACTCATAATCATACTCAACATATATGATATTGTTGAATCTGTTGTCATTCATGTGTGTATATTACATCTGTCTTTGTTTTTGTTTCTCCATCTCTACTTTTAGATCAATGAACTTAAGTTGCGGGTAAGGGGTTACTACTACCTTAGTGTGTTTGTGTTTGTTACTAGTTTGTGTTTACATTTATTTAGCTTGTACACATGATGTACACACTCACAGTATTATGAGAGATATACAATAAAATGGATTTCGTCTAGCATTAAAACACTTTTGTTGGATTTGTTCCCCTCCCATGATCAATGCTGCCCAACATTAAGACGCATAGGACACTTTTACTCGTGTGTTTTTTTTTCTGCAGCCGCCAATAAGGTACAGGACACCTTCAAAATAACTTAACAATGAATGTGTGTTTTTTTTTTCTCTTCAGAGTGTTGCATGTCCTTTCCTGATTGACCCTTCCTCTCGCGCCACTGAGTGGCTCTGCACACACCTCAAAGAAAATCGACTTGAGGTCATAAACCAACAGGTACAACAGGACATTTGCTTACATCAATCAATGATAAATACCAACAATACAAAGATTATAGGTTTAAGATTATAAATTATATTTATTTAAAAAGTGTATTAACTTGCATTAGTGTGCAATAAACAGTTAAAAAAAATAAAATGAATCAAATTTTTTATGGCAACTGTAAAAATTAATGCATTTATATTAGTCTCCAGCTCACTCATGAATTAATTAACGCATTACAACCACATACAGAATTGGAGTAGAGCAGGATCACTATGTTAAATAACTTTGGACTTTTAGTCTTGTTTATATTGACTCGCTGTAGCATTAATGCTAATATTTTGCAGTTGTATGCCACTTCTCGATGCACATTTTGACAATACGAGACAATTGTATGTCTGTATAGGACAGTAACTTCATGACAGCCCTGGAGCTAGCAGTCAGATTTGGAAAAACTCTCATCATTCAAGAGATGGATGGAGTGGAACCAGTGCTTTACCCACTGTTGAGGAGGGACCTCATCGCACAAGGTACACATGCATAAAATCACTGTTGGTTGGAAAAAGCGGGGTCGTTACTTATATATGTTTGAATTATTGCTAAAATAACCCACATCATGTCATTTCCTGTATTAATAATTGTTGTTTACTAATTAGACCCTGTGAAGGCTGATGAGTTTAATGGTCAATTTAACTTGTACGCCATACTCACTTAAACTGGCCAGATTGTATGTCCTGCTTTTAATTATGTTTTGTGGAATATCCTTACCTGTTCCGACCTGGTGGTGTTAAGTATGGCAGAAGAAAGTCATGACTAAGCTAAACCATTACCGCCATCACCCTTCCCATTACAAGTGATTGCTGCATTGCAGCCATTAGAAAGTCCAGCAGGGGAAACAAGTAAAGGTCTGAGTCGGGATTTAAAGTTACTTTTAAGCCTGTCTGAGACTCTGCTGCTTTTTCTTTCTCTCTCTTTCTCTCTTTTTTTTTTTTTTTTTAAATCACACCGATGCATGCATATGCACGCAGGGCCAAGATACGTTGTACAGATTGGAGACAAGGTTATTGATTACAATGAGGACTTCCGACTCTTCTTGGCAACACGCAATCCTGCTCCTTTCATCCCTCCTGATGCGGTCTCTGTGGTTACGGAGATTAACTTTACTACCACAAGGGCAGGCCTGCGAGGACAGGTGATAAAAATCTTACTGTACTCGAGATATGCACTTTTTCATGCTCAAACTGTGTT